>NW_027436743.1:300000-554577 GCF_047716275.1 Strix uralensis | reverse complement strand
GCTTTCTTTCGTTCTGAACAAGTGTTACTGTTTTCTGCACAAAAGCGATTCTGCGAAGCAATGTGAACACTTGTGCTTCCCAGGCACAGAGAAGGTGCTAGCAGGGAATTCTCTGCCTGCCTTTCCCCAGTGCTCTGCAAGCTCTCCAGGACAACAGCAAATCTGGGGCTCTGTGCTTTCTTTCGTTCTGAACAAGTGTTACTGTTTTCTGCACAAAAGCGATTCTGCGAAGCAATGTGAACACTTGTGCTTCCCAGGCACAGAGAAGGTGCTAGCAGGGAATTCTCTGCCTGCCTTTCCCCAGTGCTCTGCAAGCTCTCCAGGACAACAGCAAATCTGGGGCTCTGTGCTTTCTTTCGTTCTGAACAAGTGTTACTGTTTTCTGCACAAAAGCGATTCTGCGAAGCAATGTGAACACTTGTGCTTCCCAGGCACAGAGAAGGTGCTAGCAGGGAATTCTCTGCCTGCCTTTCCCCAGTGCTCTGCAAGCTCTCCAGGACAACATAAAATCTGGGGCTCTGTGCTTTCTTTCTTTCTGAACAAGTGTTACTGTTTAATGCACAAAAGCGATTCTGCTAAGCAATGTGAACAGGCACAGAGAAGGTGCTAGCAGGGAATTCTCTGCCTGCCTTTCCCCAGTGCTCTGCAAGCTCTCCAGGACAACAGCAAATCTGGGGCTCTGTGCTTTCTTTCGTTCTGAACAAGTGTTACTGTTTTCTGCACAAATGCGATTCTGCGAAGCAATGTGAACACTTCTGCTTCCCAGGCACAGAGAAGGTGCTAGCAGGGAATTCTCTGCCTGCCTTTCCCCAGTGCTCTGCAAGCTCTCCAGGACAACATAAAATCTGGGGCTCTGTGCTTTCTTTCGTTCTGAACAAGTGTTACTGTTTTCTGCACAAAAACGATTCTGCGAAGCAATGTGAACACTTGTGCTTCCCAGGCACAGAGAAGGTGCTAGCAGGGAATTCTCTGCCTGCCTTTCCCCAGTGCTCTGCAAGCTCTCCAGGACAACAGCAAATCTGGGGCTCTGTGCTTTCTTTCGTTCTGAACAAGTGTTACTGTTTTCTGCACAAAAGCGATTCTGCGAAGCAATGTGAACACTTGTGCTTCCCAGGCACAGAGAAGGTGCTAGCAGGGAATTCTCTGCCTGCCTTTCCCCAGTGCTCTGCAAGCTCTCCAGGACAACATAAAATCTGGGGCTCTGTGCTTTCTTTCGTTCTGAACAAGTGTTACTGTTTTCTGCACAAAAGCGATTCTGCGAAGCAATGTGAACAGGCACAGAGAAGGTGCTAGCAGGGAATTCTCTGCCTGCCTTTCCCCAGTGCTCTGCAAGCTCTCCAGGACAACATAAAATCTGGGGCTCTGTGCTTTCTTTCGTTCTGAACAAGTGTTACTGTTTTCTGCACAAAAGCGATTCTGCGAAGCAATGTGAACACTTGTGCTTCCCAGGCACAGAGAAGGTGCTAGCAGGGAATTCTCTGCCTGCCTTTCCCCAGTGCTCTGCAAGCTCTCCAGGACAACATAAAATCTGTGGCTCTGTGCTTTCTTTCGTTCTGAACAAGTGTTACTGTTTTCTGCACAAAAGCGATTCTGCGAAGCAATGTGAACACTTGTGCTTCCCAGGCACAGAGAAGGTGCTAGCAGGGAATTCTCTGCCTGCCTTTCCCCAGTGCTCTGCAAGCTCTCCAGGACAACATAAAATCTGGGGCTCTGTGCTTTCTTTCGTTCTGAACAAGTGTTACTGTTTTCTGCACAAAAGCGATTCTGCGAAGCAATGTGAACACTTGTGCTTCCCAGGCACAGAGAAGGTGCTAGCAGGGAATTCTCTGCCTGCCTTTAGCCAGTGCTCTGCAAGCTCTCCAGGACAACAGCAAATCTGGGGCTCTGTGCTTTCTTTCGTTCTGAACAAGTGTTACTGTTTTCTGCACAAAAGCGATTCTGCGAAGCAATGTGAACACTTGTGCTTCCCAGGCACAGAGAAGGTGCTAGCAGGGAATTCTCTGCCTGCCTTTCCCCAGTGCTCTGCAAGCTCTCCAGGACAACATAAAATCTGGGGCTCTGTGCTTTCTTTCGTTCTGAACAAGTGTTACTGTTTTCTGCACAAAAGCGATTCTGCGAAGCAATGTGAACACTTGTGCTTCCCAGGCACAGAGAAGGTGCTAGCAGGGAATTCTCTGCCTGCCTTTAGCCAGTGCTCTGCAAGCTCTCCAGGACAACAGCAAATCTGGGGCTCTGTGCTTTCTTTCGTTCTGAACAAGTGTTACTGTTTTCTGCACAAAAGCGATTCTGCGAAGCAATGTGAACACTTGTGCTTCCCAGGCACAGAGAAGGTGCTAGCAGGGAATTCTCTGCCTGCCTTTCCCCAGTGCTCTGCAAGCTCTCCAGGACAACAGCAAATCTGGGGCTCTGTGCTTTCTTTCGTTCTGAACAAGTGTTACTGTTTTCTGCACAAAAGCGATTCTGCGAAGCAATGTGAACACTTGTGCTTCCCAGGCACAGAGAAGGTGCTAGCAGGGAATTCTCTGCCTGCCTTTAGCCAGTGCTCTGCAAGCTCTCCAGGACAACAGCAAATCTGGGGCTCTGTGCTTTCTTTCGTTCTGAACAAGTGTTACTGTTTTCTGCACAAAAGCGATTCTGCGAAGCAATGTGAACACTTGTGCTTCCCAGGCACAGAGAAGGTGCTAGCAGGGAATTCTCTGCCTGCCTTTCCCCAGTGCTCTGCAAGCTCTCCAGGACAACAGCAAATCTGGGGCTCTGTGCTTTCTTTCGTTCTGAACAAGTGTTACTGTTTTCTGCACAAAAGCGATTCTGCGAAGCAATGTGAACACTTGTGCTTCCCAGGCACAGAGAAGGTGCTAGCAGGGAATTCTCTGCCTGCCTTTCCCCAGTGCTCTGCAAGCTCTCCAGGACAACATAAAATCTGGGGCTCTGTGCTTTCTTTCGTTCTGAACAAGTGTTACTGTTTTCTGCACAAAAGCGATTCTGCGAAGCAATGTGAACACTTGTGCTTCCCAGGCACAGAGAAGGTGCTAGCAGGGAATTCTCTGCCTGCCTTTCCCCAGTGCTCTGCAAGCTCTCCAGGACAACAGCAAATCTGGGGCTCTGTGCTTTCTTTCGTTCTGAACAAGTGTTACTGTTTTCTGCACAAAAGCGATTCTGCGAAGCAATGTGAACACTTGTGCTTCCCAGGCACAGAGAAGGTGCTAGCAGGGAATTCTCTGCCTGCCTTTCCCCAGTGCTCTGCAAGCTCTCCAGGACAACATAAAATCTGGGGCTCTGTGCATTCTTTCGTTCTGAACAAGTGTTACTGTTTTCTGCACAAAAGCGATTCTGCGAAGCAATGTGAACAGGCACAGAGAAGGTGCTAGCAGGGAATTCTCTGCCTGCCTTTCCCCAGTGCTCTGCAAGCTCTCCAGGACAACATAAAATCTGGGGCTCTGTGCTTTCTTTCGTTCTGAACAAGTGTTACTGTTTTCTGCACAAAAGCGATTCTGCGAAGCAATGTGAACACTTGTGCTTCCCAGGCACAGAGAAGGTGCTAGCAGGGAATTCTCTGCCTGCCTTTCCCCAGTGCTCTGCAAGCTCTCCAGGACAACAGCAAATCTGGGGCTCTGTGCTTTCTTTCGTTCTGAACAAGTGTTACTGTTTTCTGCACAAAAGCGATTCTGCGAAGCAATGTGAACACTTGTGCTTCCCAGGCACAGAGAAGGTGCTAGCAGGGAATTCTCTGCCTGCCTTTCCCCAGTGCTCTGCAAGCTCTCCAGGACAACATAAAATCTGGGGCTCTGTGCATTCTTTCGTTCTGAACAAGTGTTACTGTTTTCTGCACAAAAGCGATTCTGCGAAGCAATGTGAACAGGCACAGAGAAGGTGCTAGCAGGGAATTCTCTGCCTGCCTTTCCCCAGTGCTCTGCAAGCTCTCCAGGACAACATAAAATCTGGGGCTCTGTGCTTTCTTTCGTTCTGAACAAGTGTTACTGTTTTCTGCACAAAAGCGATTCTGCGAAGCAATGTGAACACTTGTGCTTCCCAGGCACAGAGAAGGTGCTAGCAGGGAATTCTCTGCCTGCCTTTCCCCAGTGCTCTGCAAGCTCTCCAGGACAACATAAAATCTGGGGCTCTGTGCTTTCTTTCGTTCTGAACAAGTGTTACTGTTTTCTGCACAAAAGCGATTCTGCGAAGCAATGTGAACACTTGTGCTTCCCAGGCACAGAGAAGGTGCTAGCAGGGAATTCTCTGCCTGCCTTTAGCCAGTGCTCTGCAAGCTCTCCAGGACAACAGCAAATCTGGGGCTCTGTGCTTTCTTTCGTTCTGAACAAGTGTTACTGTTTTCTGCACAAAAGCGATTCTGCGAAGCAATGTGAACACTTGTGCTTCCCAGGCACAGAGAAGGTGCTAGCAGGGAATTCTCTGCCTGCCTTTCCCCAGTGCTCTGCAAGCTCTCCAGGACAACATAAAATCTGTGGCTCTGTGCTTTCTTTCGTTCTGAACAAGTGTTACTGTTTTCTGCACAAAAGCGATTCTGCGAAGCAATGTGAACACTTGTGCTTCCCAGGCACAGAGAAGGTGCTAGCAGGGAATTCTCTGCCTGCCTTTAGCCAGTGCTCTGCAAGCTCTCCAGGACAACAGCAAATCTGGGGCTCTGTGCTTTCTTTCGTTCTGAACAAGTGTTACTGTTTTCTGCACAAAAGCGATTCTGCGAAGCAATGTGAACACTTGTGCTTCCCAGGCACAGAGAAGGTGCTAGCAGGGAATTCTCTGCCTGCCTTTCCCCAGTGCTCTGCAAGCTCTCCAGGACAACATAAAATCTGGGGCTCTGTGCATTCTTTCGTTCTGAACAAGTGTTACTGTTTTCTGCACAAAAGCGATTCTGCGAAGCAATGTGAACAGGCACAGAGAAGGTGCTAGCAGGGAATTCTCTGCCTGCCTTTCCCCAGTGCTCTGCAAGCTCTCCAGGACAACATAAAATCTGGGGCTCTGTGCTTTCTTTCGTTCTGAACAAGTGTTACTGTTTTCTGCACAAAAGCGATTCTGCGAAGCAATGTGAACACTTGTGCTTCCCAGGCACAGAGAAGGTGCTAGCAGGGAATTCTCTGCCTGCCTTTAGCCAGTGCTCTGCAAGCTCTCCAGGACAACAGCAAATCTGGGGCTCTGTGCTTTCTTTCGTTCTGAACAAGTGTTACTGTTTTCTGCACAAAAGCGATTCTGCGAAGCAATGTGAACACTTGTGCTTCCCAGGCACAGAGAAGGTGCTAGCAGGGAATTCTCTGCCTGCCTTTCCCCAGTGCTCTGCAAGCTCTCCAGGACAACATAAAATCTGGGGCTCTGTGCTTTCTTTCGTTCTGAACAAGTGTTACTGTTTTCTGCACAAAAGCGATTCTGCGAAGCAATGTGAACACTTGTGCTTCCCAGGCACAGAGAAGGTGCTAGCAGGGAATTCTCTGCCTGCCTTTAGCCAGTGCTCTGCAAGCTCTCCAGGACAACAGCAAATCTGGGGCTCTGTGCTTTCTTTCGTTCTGAACAAGTGTTACTGTTTTCTGCACAAAAGCGATTCTGCGAAGCAATGTGAACACTTGTGCTTCCCAGGCACAGAGAAGGTGCTAGCAGGGAATTCTCTGCCTGCCTTTCCCCAGTGCTCTGCAAGCTCTCCAGGACAACAGCAAATCTGGGGCTCTGTGCTTTCTTTCGTTCTGAACAAGTGTTACTGTTTTCTGCACAAAAGCGATTCTGCGAAGCAATGTGAACAGGCACAGAGAAGGTGCTAGCAGGGAATTCTCTGCCTGCCTTTCCCCAGTGCTCTGCAAGCTCTCCAGGACAACAGCAAATCTGGGGCTCTGTGCTTTCTTTCGTTCTGAACAAGTGTTACTGTTTTCTGCACAAAAGCGATTCTGCGAAGCAATGTGAACACTTGTGCTTCCCAGGCACAGAGAAGGTGCTAGCAGGGAATTCTCTGCCTGCCTTTCCCCAGTGCTCTGCAAGCTCTCCAGGACAACATAAAATCTGGGGCTCTGTGCTTTCTTTCGTTCTGAACAAGTGTTACTGTTTTCTGCACAAAAGCGATTCTGCGAAGCAATGTGAACACTTGTGCTTCCCAGGCACAGAGAAGGTGCTAGCAGGGAATTCTCTGCCTGCCTTTCCCCAGTGCTCTGCAAGCTCTCCAGGACAACATAACATCTGGGGCTCTGTGCTTTCTTTCGTTCTGAACAAGTGTTACTGTTTTCTGCACAAAAGCGATTCTGCGAAGCAATGTGAACACTTGTGCTTCCCAGGCACAGAGAAGGTGCTAGCAGGGAATTCTCTGCCTGCCTTTAGCCAGTGCTCTGCAAGCTCTCCAGGACAACAGCAAATCTGGGGCTCTGTGCTTTCTTTCGTTCTGAACAAGTGTTACTGTTTTCTGCACAAAAGCGATTCTGCGAAGCAATGTGAACACTTGTGCTTCCCAGGCACAGAGAAGGTGCTAGCAGGGAATTCTCTGCCTGCCTTTCCCCAGTGCTCTGCAAGCTCTCCAGGACAACAGCAAATCTGGGGCTCTGTGCTTTCTTTCGTTCTGAACAAGTGTTACTGTTTTCTGCACAAAAGCGATTCTGCGAAGCAATGTGAACACTTGTGCTTCCCAGGCACAGAGAAGGTGCTAGCAGGGAATTCTCTGCCTGCCTTTCCCCAGTGCTCTGCAAGCTCTCCAGGACAACAGCAAATCTGGGGCTCTGTGCTTTCTTTCGTTCTGAACAAGTGTTACTGTTTTCTGCACAAAAGCGATTCTGCGAAGCAATGTGAACACTTGTGCTTCCCAGGCACAGAGAAGGTGCTAGCAGGGAATTCTCTGCCTGCCTTTCCCCAGTGCTCTGCAAGCTCTCCAGGACAACATAAAATCTGGGGCTCTGTGCTTTCTTTCTTTCTGAACAAGTGTTACTGTTTAATGCACAAAAGCGATTCTGCTAAGCAATGTGAACAGGCACAGAGAAGGTGCTAGCAGGGAATTCTCTGCCTGCCTTTCCCCAGTGCTCTGCAAGCTCTCCAGGACAACAGCAAATCTGGGGCTCTGTGCTTTCTTTCGTTCTGAACAAGTGTTACTGTTTTCTGCACAAATGCGATTCTGCGAAGCAATGTGAACACTTGTGCTTCCCAGGCACAGAGAAGGTGCTAGCAGGGAATTCTCTGCCTGCCTTTCCCCAGTGCTCTGCAAGCTCTCCAGGACAACATAAAATCTGGGGCTCTGTGCTTTCTTTCGTTCTGAACAAGTGTTACTGTTTTCTGCACAAAAACGATTCTGCGAAGCAATGTGAACACTTGTGCTTCCCAGGCACAGAGAAGGTGCTAGCAGGGAATTCTCTGCCTGCCTTTCCCCAGTGCTCTGCAAGCTCTCCAGGACAACAGCAAATCTGGGGCTCTGTGCTTTCTTTCGTTCTGAACAAGTGTTACTGTTTTCTGCACAAAAGCGATTCTGCGAAGCAATGTGAACACTTGTGCTTCCCAGGCACAGAGAAGGTGCTAGCAGGGAATTCTCTGCCTGCCTTTCCCCAGTGCTCTGCAAGCTCTCCAGGACAACATAAAATCTGGGGCTCTGTGCATTCTTTCGTTCTGAACAAGTGTTACTGTTTTCTGCACAAAAGCGATTCTGCGAAGCAATGTGAACAGGCACAGAGAAGGTGCTAGCAGGGAATTCTCTGCCTGCCTTTCCCCAGTGCTCTGCAAGCTCTCCAGGACAACATAAAATCTGGGGCTCTGTGCTTTCTTTCGTTCTGAACAAGTGTTACTGTTTTCTGCACAAAAGCGATTCTGCGAAGCAATGTGAACACTTGTGCTTCCCAGGCACAGAGAAGGTGCTAGCAGGGAATTCTCTGCCTGCCTTTCCCCAGTGCTCTGCAAGCTCTCCAGGACAACATAAAATCTGGGGCTCTGTGCTTTCTTTCGTTCTGAACAAGTGTTACTGTTTTCTGCACAAAAGCGATTCTGCGAAGCAATGTGAACACTTGTGCTTCCCAGGCACAGAGAAGGTGCTAGCAGGGAATTCTCTGCCTGCCTTTCCCCAGTGCTCTGCAAGCTCTCCAGGACAACATAAAATCTGGGGCTCTGTGCTTTCTTTCGTTCTGAACAAGTGTTACTGTTTTCTGCACAAAAGCGATTCTGCGAAGCAATGTGAACACTTGTGCTTCCCAGGCACAGAGAAGGTGCTAGCAGGGAATTCTCTGCCTGCCTTTAGCCAGTGCTCTGCAAGCTCTCCAGGACAACAGCAAATCTGGGGCTCTGTGCTTTCTTTCGTTCTGAACAAGTGTTACTGTTTTCTGCACAAAAGCGATTCTGCGAAGCAATGTGAACACTTGTGCTTCCCAGGCACAGAGAAGGTGCTAGCAGGGAATTCTCTGCCTGCCTTTCCCCAGTGCTCTGCAAGCTCTCCAGGACAACATAAAATCTGTGGCTCTGTGCTTTCTTTCGTTCTGAACAAGTGTTACTGTTTTCTGCACAAAAGCGATTCTGCGAAGCAATGTGAACACTTGTGCTTCCCAGGCACAGAGAAGGTGCTAGCAGGGAATTCTCTGCCTGCCTTTAGCCAGTGCTCTGCAAGCTCTCCAGGACAACAGCAAATCTGGGGCTCTGTGCTTTCTTTCGTTCTGAACAAGTGTTACTGTTTTCTGCACAAAAGCGATTCTGCGAAGCAATGTGAACACTTGTGCTTCCCAGGCACAGAGAAGGTGCTAGCAGGGAATTCTCTGCCTGCCTTTCCCCAGTGCTCTGCAAGCTCTCCAGGACAACAGCAAATCTGGGGCTCTGTGCTTTCTTTCGTTCTGAACAAGTGTTACTGTTTTCTGCACAAAAGCGATTCTGCGAAGCAATGTGAACACTTGTGCTTCCCAGGCACAGAGAAGGTGCTAGCAGGGAATTCTCTGCCTGCCTTTAGCCAGTGCTCTGCAAGCTCTCCAGGACAACAGCAAATCTGGGGCTCTGTGCTTTCTTTCGTTCTGAACAAGTGTTACTGTTTTCTGCACAAAAGCGATTCTGCGAAGCAATGTGAACACTTGTGCTTCCCAGGCACAGAGAAGGTGCTAGCAGGGAATTCTCTGCCTGCCTTTCCCCAGTGCTCTGCAAGCTCTCCAGGACAACAGCAAATCTGGGGCTCTGTGCTTTCTTTCGTTCTGAACAAGTGTTACTGTTTTCTGCACAAAAGCGATTCTGCGAAGCAATGTGAACACTTGTGCTTCCCAGGCACAGAGAAGGTGCTAGCAGGGAATTCTCTGCCTGCCTTTCCCCAGTGCTCTGCAAGCTCTCCAGGACAACATAAAATCTGGGGCTCTGTGCTTTCTTTCGTTCTGAACAAGTGTTACTGTTTTCTGCACAAAAGCGATTCTGCGAAGCAATGTGAACAGGCACAGAGAAGGTGCTAGCAGGGAATTCTCTGCCTGCCTTTCCCCAGTGCTCTGCAAGCTCTCCAGGACAACATAAAATCTGGGGCTCTGTGCTTTCTTTCGTTCTGAACAAGTGTTACTGTTTTCTGCACAAAAGCGATTCTGCGAAGCAATGTGAACACTTGTGCTTCCCAGGCACAGAGAAGGTGCTAGCAGGGAATTCTCTGCCTGCCTTTCCCCAGTGCTCTGCAAGCTCTCCAGGACAACAGCAAATCTGGGGCTCTGTGCTTTCTTTCGTTCTGAACAAGTGTTACTGTTTTCTGCACAAAAGCGATTCTGCGAAGCAATGTGAACACTTGTGCTTCCCAGGCACAGAGAAGGTGCTAGCAGGGAATTCTCTGCCTGCCTTTCCCCAGTGCTCTGCAAGCTCTCCAGGACAACATAAAATCTGGGGCTCTGTGCATTCTTTCGTTCTGAACAAGTGTTACTGTTTTCTGCACAAAAGCGATTCTGCGAAGCAATGTGAACAGGCACAGAGAAGGTGCTAGCAGGGAATTCTCTGCCTGCCTTTCCCCAGTGCTCTGCAAGCTCTCCAGGACAACATAAAATCTGGGGCTCTGTGCTTTCTTTCGTTCTGAACAAGTGTTACTGTTTTCTGCACAAAAGCGATTCTGCGAAGCAATGTGAACACTTGTGCTTCCCAGGCACAGAGAAGGTGCTAGCAGGGAATTCTCTGCCTGCCTTTCCCCAGTGCTCTGCAAGCTCTCCAGGACAACATAAAATCTGGGGCTCTGTGCTTTCTTTCGTTCTGAACAAGTGTTACTGTTTTCTGCACAAAAGCGATTCTGCGAAGCAATGTGAACACTTGTGCTTCCCAGGCACAGAGAAGGTGCTAGCAGGGAATTCTCTGCCTGCCTTTCCCCAGTGCTCTGCAAGCTCTCCAGGACAACATAAAATCTGGGGCTCTGTGCTTTCTTTCGTTCTGAACAAGTGTTACTGTTTTCTGCACAAAAGCGATTCTGCGAAGCAATGTGAACACTTGTGCTTCCCAGGCACAGAGAAGGTGCTAGCAGGGAATTCTCTGCCTGCCTTTAGCCAGTGCTCTGCAAGCTCTCCAGGACAACAGCAAATCTGGGGCTCTGTGCTTTCTTTCGTTCTGAACAAGTGTTACTGTTTTCTGCACAAAAGCGATTCTGCGAAGCAATGTGAACACTTGTGCTTCCCAGGCACAGAGAAGGTGCTAGCAGGGAATTCTCTGCCTGCCTTTCCCCAGTGCTCTGCAAGCTCTCCAGGACAACAGCAAATCTGGGGCTCTGTGCTTTCTTTCGTTCTGAACAAGTGTTACTGTTTTCTGCACAAAAGCGATTCTGCGAAGCAATGTGAACACTTGTGCTTCCCAGGCACAGAGAAGGTGCTAGCAGGGAATTCTCTGCCTGCCTTTCCCCAGTGCTCTGCAAGCTCTCCAGGACAACAGCAAATCTGGGGCTCTGTGCTTTCTTTCGTTCTGAACAAGTGTTACTGTTTTCTGCACAAAAGCGATTCTGCGAAGCAATGTGAACACTTGTGCTTCCCAGGCACAGAGAAGGTGCTAGCAGGGAATTCTCTGCCTGCCTTTCCCCAGTGCTCTGCAAGCTCTCCAGGACAACATAAAATCTGGGGCTCTGTGCTTTCTTTCTTTCTGAACAAGTGTTACTGTTTAATGCACAAAAGCGATTCTGCTAAGCAATGTGAACAGGCACAGAGAAGGTGCTAGCAGGGAATTCTCTGCCTGCCTTTCCCCAGTGCTCTGCAAGCTCTCCAGGACAACAGCAAATCTGGGGCTCTGTGCTTTCTTTCGTTCTGAACAAGTGTTACTGTTTTCTGCACAAATGCGATTCTGCGAAGCAATGTGAACACTTCTGCTTCCCAGGCACAGAGAAGGTGCTAGCAGGGAATTCTCTGCCTGCCTTTCCCCAGTGCTCTGCAAGCTCTCCAGGACAACATAAAATCTGGGGCTCTGTGCTTTCTTTCGTTCTGAACAAGTGTTACTGTTTTCTGCACAAAAACGATTCTGCGAAGCAATGTGAACACTTGTGCTTCCCAGGCACAGAGAAGGTGCTAGCAGGGAATTCTCTGCCTGCCTTTCCCCAGTGCTCTGCAAGCTCTCCAGGACAACAGCAAATCTGGGGCTCTGTGCTTTCTTTCGTTCTGAACAAGTGTTACTGTTTTCTGCACAAAAGCGATTCTGCGAAGCAATGTGAACACTTGTGCTTCCCAGGCACAGAGAAGGTGCTAGCAGGGAATTCTCTGCCTGCCTTTCCCCAGTGCTCTGCAAGCTCTCCAGGACAACATAAAATCTGGGGCTCTGTGCATTCTTTCGTTCTGAACAAGTGTTACTGTTTTCTGCACAAAAGCGATTCTGCGAAGCAATGTGAACAGGCACAGAGAAGGTGCTAGCAGGGAATTCTCTGCCTGCCTTTCCCCAGTGCTCTGCAAGCTCTCCAGGACAACATAAAATCTGGGGCTCTGTGCTTTCTTTCGTTCTGAACAAGTGTTACTGTTTTCTGCACAAAAGCGATTCTGCGAAGCAATGTGAACACTTGTGCTTCCCAGGCACAGAGAAGGTGCTAGCAGGGAATTCTCTGCCTGCCTTTCCCCAGTGCTCTGCAAGCTCTCCAGGACAACATAAAATCTGGGGCTCTGTGCTTTCTTTCGTTCTGAACAAGTGTTACTGTTTTCTGCACAAAAGCGATTCTGCGAAGCAATGTGAACACTTGTGCTTCCCAGGCACAGAGAAGGTGCTAGCAGGGAATTCTCTGCCTGCCTTTCCCCAGTGCTCTGCAAGCTCTCCAGGACAACATAAAATCTGGGGCTCTGTGCTTTCTTTCGTTCTGAACAAGTGTTACTGTTTTCTGCACAAAAGCGATTCTGCGAAGCAATGTGAACACTTGTGCTTCCCAGGCACAGAGAAGGTGCTAGCAGGGAATTCTCTGCCTGCCTTTAGCCAGTGCTCTGCAAGCTCTCCAGGACAACAGCAAATCTGGGGCTCTGTGCTTTCTTTCGTTCTGAACAAGTGTTACTGTTTTCTGCACAAAAGCGATTCTGCGAAGCAATGTGAACACTTGTGCTTCCCAGGCACAGAGAAGGTGCTAGCAGGGAATTCTCTGCCTGCCTTTCCCCAGTGCTCTGCAAGCTCTCCAGGACAACATAAAATCTGTGGCTCTGTGCTTTCTTTCGTTCTGAACAAGTGTTACTGTTTTCTGCACAAAAGCGATTCTGCGAAGCAATGTGAACACTTGTGCTTCCCAGGCACAGAGAAGGTGCTAGCAGGGAATTCTCTGCCTGCCTTTAGCCAGTGCTCTGCAAGCTCTCCAGGACAACAGCAAATCTGGGGCTCTGTGCTTTCTTTCGTTCTGAACAAGTGTTACTGTTTTCTGCACAAAAGCGATTCTGCGAAGCAATGTGAACACTTGTGCTTCCCAGGCACAGAGAAGGTGCTAGCAGGGAATTCTCTGCCTGCCTTTCCCCAGTGCTCTGCAAGCTCTCCAGGACAACAGCAAATCTGGGGCTCTGTGCTTTCTTTCGTTCTGAACAAGTGTTACTGTTTTCTGCACAAAAGCGATTCTGCGAAGCAATGTGAACACTTGTGCTTCCCAGGCACAGAGAAGGTGCTAGCAGGGAATTCTCTGCCTGCCTTTAGCCAGTGCTCTGCAAGCTCTCCAGGACAACAGCAAATCTGGGGCTCTGTGCTTTCTTTCGTTCTGAACAAGTGTTACTGTTTTCTGCACAAAAGCGATTCTGCGAAGCAATGTGAACACTTGTGCTTCCCAGGCACAGAGAAGGTGCTAGCAGGGAATTCTCTGCCTGCCTTTCCCCAGTGCTCTGCAAGCTCTCCAGGACAACAGCAAATCTGGGGCTCTGTGCTTTCTTTCGTTCTGAACAAGTGTTACTGTTTTCTGCACAAAAGCGATTCTGCGAAGCAATGTGAACACTTGTGCTTCCCAGGCACAGAGAAGGTGCTAGCAGGGAATTCTCTGCCTGCCTTTCCCCAGTGCTCTGCAAGCTCTCCAGGACAACATAAAATCTGGGGCTCTGTGCTTTCTTTCGTTCTGAACAAGTGTTACTGTTTTCTGCACAAAAGCGATTCTGCGAAGCAATGTGAACACTTGTGCTTCCCAGGCACAGAGAAGGTGCTAGCAGGGAATTCTCTGCCTGCCTTTCCCCAGTGCTCTGCAAGCTCTCCAGGACAACAGCAAATCTGGGGCTCTGTGCTTTCTTTCGTTCTGAACAAGTGTTACTGTTTTCTGCACAAAAGCGATTCTGCGAAGCAATGTGAACACTTGTGCTTCCCAGGCACAGAGAAGGTGCTAGCAGGGAATTCTCTGCCTGCCTTTCCCCAGTGCTCTGCAAGCTCTCCAGGACAACATAAAATCTGGGGCTCTGTGCATTCTTTCGTTCTGAACAAGTGTTACTGTTTTCTGCACAAAAGCGATTCTGCGAAGCAATGTGAACAGGCACAGAGAAGGTGCTAGCAGGGAATTCTCTGCCTGCCTTTCCCCAGTGCTCTGCAAGCTCTCCAGGACAACATAAAATCTGGGGCTCTGTGCTTTCTTTCGTTCTGAACAAGTGTTACTGTTTTCTGCACAAAAGCGATTCTGCGAAGCAATGTGAACACTTGTGCTTCCCAGGCACAGAGAAGGTGCTAGCAGGGAATTCTCTGCCTGCCTTTCCCCAGTGCTCTGCAAGCTCTCCAGGACAACAGCAAATCTGGGGCTCTGTGCTTTCTTTCGTTCTGAACAAGTGTTACTGTTTTCTGCACAAAAGCGATTCTGCGAAGCAATGTGAACACTTGTGCTTCCCAGGCACAGAGAAGGTGCTAGCAGGGAATTCTCTGCCTGCCTTTCCCCAGTGCTCTGCAAGCTCTCCAGGACAACATAAAATCTGGGGCTCTGTGCATTCTTTCGTTCTGAACAAGTGTTACTGTTTTCTGCACAAAAGCGATTCTGCGAAGCAATGTGAACAGGCACAGAGAAGGTGCTAGCAGGGAATTCTCTGCCTGCCTTTCCCCAGTGCTCTGCAAGCTCTCCAGGACAACATAAAATCTGGGGCTCTGTGCTTTCTTTCGTTCTGAACAAGTGTTACTGTTTTCTGCACAAAAGCGATTCTGCGAAGCAATGTGAACACTTGTGCTTCCCAGGCACAGAGAAGGTGCTAGCAGGGAATTCTCTGCCTGCCTTTCCCCAGTGCTCTGCAAGCTCTCCAGGACAACATAAAATCTGGGGCTCTGTGCTTTCTTTCGTTCTGAACAAGTGTTACTGTTTTCTGCACAAAAGCGATTCTGCGAAGCAATGTGAACACTTGTGCTTCCCAGGCACAGAGAAGGTGCTAGCAGGGAATTCTCTGCCTGCCTTTAGCCAGTGCTCTGCAAGCTCTCCAGGACAACAGCAAATCTGGGGCTCTGTGCTTTCTTTCGTTCTGAACAAGTGTTACTGTTTTCTGCACAAAAGCGATTCTGCGAAGCAATGTGAACACTTGTGCTTCCCAGGCACAGAGAAGGTGCTAGCAGGGAATTCTCTGCCTGCCTTTCCCCAGTGCTCTGCAAGCTCTCCAGGACAACATAAAATCTGTGGCTCTGTGCTTTCTTTCGTTCTGAACAAGTGTTACTGTTTTCTGCACAAAAGCGATTCTGCGAAGCAATGTGAACACTTGTGCTTCCCAGGCACAGAGAAGGTGCTAGCAGGGAATTCTCTGCCTGCCTTTAGCCAGTGCTCTGCAAGCTCTCCAGGACAACAGCAAATCTGGGGCTCTGTGCTTTCTTTCGTTCTGAACAAGTGTTACTGTTTTCTGCACAAAAGCGATTCTGCGAAGCAATGTGAACACTTGTGCTTCCCAGGCACAGAGAAGGTGCTAGCAGGGAATTCTCTGCCTGCCTTTCCCCAGTGCTCTGCAAGCTCTCCAGGACAACAGCAAATCTGGGGCTCTGTGCTTTCTTTCGTTCTGAACAAGTGTTACTGTTTTCTGCACAAAAGCGATTCTGCGAAGCAATGTGAACACTTGTGCTTCCCAGGCACAGAGAAGGTGCTAGCAGGGAATTCTCTGCCTGCCTTTCCCCAGTGCTCTGCAAGCTCTCCAGGACAACATAAAATCTGGGGCTCTGTGCATTCTTTCGTTCTGAACAAGTGTTACTGTTTTCTGCACAAAAGCGATTCTGCGAAGCAATGTGAACAGGCACAGAGAAGGTGCTAGCAGGGAATTCTCTGCCTGCCTTTCCCCAGTGCTCTGCAAGCTCTCCAGGACAACATAAAATCTGGGGCTCTGTGCTTTCTTTCGTTCTGAACAAGTGTTACTGTTTTCTGCACAAAAGCGATTCTGCGAAGCAATGTGAACACTTGTGCTTCCCAGGCACAGAGAAGGTGCTAGCAGGGAATTCTCTGCCTGCCTTTCCCCAGTGCTCTGCAAGCTCTCCAGGACAACAGCAAATCTGGGGCTCTGTGCTTTCTTTCGTTCTGAACAAGTGTTACTGTTTTCTGCACAAAAGCGATTCTGCGAAGCAATGTGAACACTTGTGCTTCCCAGGCACAGAGAAGGTGCTAGCAGGGAATTCTCTGCCTGCCTTTCCCCAGTGCTCTGCAAGCTCTCCAGGACAACATAAAATCTGGGGCTCTGTGCATTCTTTCGTTCTGAACAAGTGTTACTGTTTTCTGCACAAAAGCGATTCTGCGAAGCAATGTGAACAGGCACAGAGAAGGTGCTAGCAGGGAATTCTCTGCCTGCCTTTCCCCAGTGCTCTGCAAGCTCTCCAGGACAACATAAAATCTGGGGCTCTGTGCTTTCTTTCGTTCTGAACAAGTGTTACTGTTTTCTGCACAAAAGCGATTCTGCGAAGCAATGTGAACACTTGTGCTTCCCAGGCACAGAGAAGGTGCTAGCAGGGAATTCTCTGCCTGCCTTTCCCCAGTGCTCTGCAAGCTCTCCAGGACAACATAAAATCTGGGGCTCTGTGCTTTCTTTCGTTCTGAACAAGTGTTACTGTTTTCTGCACAAAAGCGATTCTGCGAAGCAATGTGAACACTTGTGCTTCCCAGGCACAGAGAAGGTGCTAGCAGGGAATTCTCTGCCTGCCTTTCCCCAGTGCTCTGCAAGCTCTCCAGGACAACATAAAATCTGGGGCTCTGTGCTTTCTTTCGTTCTGAACAAGTGTTACTGTTTTCTGCACAAAAGCGATTCTGCGAAGCAATGTGAACACTTGTGCTTCCCAGGCACAGAGAAGGTGCTAGCAGGGAATTCTCTGCCTGCCTTTAGCCAGTGCTCTGCAAGCTCTCCAGGACAACAGCAAATCTGGGGCTCTGTGCTTTCTTTCGTTCTGAACAAGTGTTACTGTTTTCTGCACAAAAGCGATTCTGCGAAGCAATGTGAACACTTGTGCTTCCCAGGCACAGAGAAGGTGCTAGCAGGGAATTCTCTGCCTGCCTTTCCCCAGTGCTCTGCAAGCTCTCCAGGACAACATAAAATCTGTGGCTCTGTGCTTTCTTTCGTTCTGAACAAGTGTTACTGTTTTCTGCACAAAAGCGATTCTGCGAAGCAATGTGAACACTTGTGCTTCCCAGGCACAGAGAAGGTGCTAGCAGGGAATTCTCTGCCTGCCTTTAGCCAGTGCTCTGCAAGCTCTCCAGGACAACAGCAAATCTGGGGCTCTGTGCTTTCTTTCGTTCTGAACAAGTGTTACTGTTTTCTGCACAAAAGCGATTCTGCGAAGCAATGTGAACACTTGTGCTTCCCAGGCACAGAGAAGGTGCTAGCAGGGAATTCTCTGCCTGCCTTTCCCCAGTGCTCTGCAAGCTCTCCAGGACAACAGCAAATCTGGGGCTCTGTGCTTTCTTTCGTTCTGAACAAGTGTTACTGTTTTCTGCACAAAAGCGATTCTGCGAAGCAATGTGAACACTTGTGCTTCCCAGGCACAGAGAAGGTGCTAGCAGGGAATTCTCTGCCTGCCTTTAGCCAGTGCTCTGCAAGCTCTCCAGGACAACAGCAAATCTGGGGCTCTGTGCTTTCTTTCGTTCTGAACAAGTGTTACTGTTTTCTGCACAAAAGCGATTCTGCGAAGCAATGTGAACACTTGTGCTTCCCAGGCACAGAGAAGGTGCTAGCAGGGAATTCTCTGCCTGCCTTTCCCCAGTGCTCTGCAAGCTCTCCAGGACAACAGCAAATCTGGGGCTCTGTGCTTTCTTTCGTTCTGAACAAGTGTTACTGTTTTCTGCACAAAAGCGATTCTGCGAAGCAATGTGAACACTTGTGCTTCCCAGGCACAGAGAAGGTGCTAGCAGGGAATTCTCTGCCTGCCTTTCCCCAGTGCTCTGCAAGCTCTCCAGGACAACATAAAATCTGGGGCTCTGTGCTTTCTTTCGTTCTGAACAAGTGTTACTGTTTTCTGCACAAAAGCGATTCTGCGAAGCAATGTGAACAGGCACAGAGAAGGTGCTAGCAGGGAATTCTCTGCCTGCCTTTCCCCAGTGCTCTGCAAGCTCTCCAGGACAACATAAAATCTGGGGCTCTGTGCTTTCTTTCGTTCTGAACAAGTGTTACTGTTTTCTGCACAAAAACGATTCTGCGAAGCAATGTGAACACTTGTGCTTCCCAGGCACAGAGAAGGTGCTAGCAGGGAATTCTCTGCCTGCCTTTCCCCAGTGCTCTGCAAGCTCTCCAGGACAACAGCAAATCTGGGGCTCTGTGCTTTCTTTCGTTCTGAACAAGTGTTACTGTTTTCTGCACAAAAGCGATTCTGCGAAGCAATGTGAACACTTGTGCTTCCCAGGCACAGAGAAGGTGCTAGCAGGGAATTCTCTGCCTGCCTTTCCCCAGTGCTCTGCAAGCTCTCCAGGACAACATAAAATCTGGGGCTCTGTGCATTCTTTCGTTCTGAACAAGTGTTACTGTTTTCTGCACAAAAGCGATTCTGCGAAGCAATGTGAACAGGCACAGAGAAGGTGCTAGCAGGGAATTCTCTGCCTGCCTTTCCCCAGTGCTCTGCAAGCTCTCCAGGACAACATAAAATCTGGGGCTCTGTGCTTTCTTTCGTTCTGAACAAGTGTTACTGTTTTCTGCACAAAAGCGATTCTGCGAAGCAATGTGAACACTTGTGCTTCCCAGGCACAGAGAAGGTGCTAGCAGGGAATTCTCTGCCTGCCTTTCCCCAGTGCTCTGCAAGCTCTCCAGGACAACATAAAATCTGGGGCTCTGTGCTTTCTTTCGTTCTGAACAAGTGTTACTGTTTTCTGCACAAAAGCGATTCTGCGAAGCAATGTGAACACTTGTGCTTCCCAGGCACAGAGAAGGTGCTAGCAGGGAATTCTCTGCCTGCCTTTCCCCAGTGCTCTGCAAGCTCTCCAGGACAACATAAAATCTGGGGCTCTGTGCTTTCTTTCGTTCTGAACAAGTGTTACTGTTTTCTGCACAAAAGCGATTCTGCGAAGCAATGTGAACACTTGTGCTTCCCAGGCACAGAGAAGGTGCTAGCAGGGAATTCTCTGCCTGCCTTTAGCCAGTGCTCTGCAAGCTCTCCAGGACAACAGCAAATCTGGGGCTCTGTGCTTTCTTTCGTTCTGAACAAGTGTTACTGTTTTCTGCACAAAAGCGATTCTGCGAAGCAATGTGAACACTTGTGCTTCCCAGGCACAGAGAAGGTGCTAGCAGGGAATTCTCTGCCTGCCTTTCCCCAGTGCTCTGCAAGCTCTCCAGGACAACATAAAATCTGTGGCTCTGTGCTTTCTTTCGTTCTGAACAAGTGTTACTGTTTTCTGCACAAAAGCGATTCTGCGAAGCAATGTGAACACTTGTGCTTCCCAGGCACAGAGAAGGTGCTAGCAGGGAATTCTCTGCCTGCCTTTAGCCAGTGCTCTGCAAGCTCTCCAGGACAACAGCAAATCTGGGGCTCTGTGCTTTCTTTCGTTCTGAACAAGTGTTACTGTTTTCTGCACAAAAGCGATTCTGCGAAGCAATGTGAACACTTGTGCTTCCCAGGCACAGAGAAGGTGCTAGCAGGGCTGCCTGCCTTTCCCCAGTGCTCTGCAAGCTCTCCAGGACAACATAAAATCTGGGGCTCTGTGCTTTCTTTCGTTCTGAACAAGTGTTACTGTTTTCTGCACAAAAGCGATTCTGCGAAGCAATGTGAACACTTGTGCTTCCCAGGCACAGAGAAGGTGCTAGCAGGGAATTCTCTGCCTGCCTTTCCCCAGTGCTCTGCAAGCTCTCCAGGACAACATAAAATCTGGGGCTCTGTGCTTTCTTTCGTTCTGAACAAGTGTTACTGTTTTCTGCACAAAAGCGATTCTGCGAAGCAATGTGAACACTTGTGCTTCCCAGGCACAGAGAAGGTGCTAGCAGGGAATTCTCTGCCTGCCTTTCCCCAGTGCTCTGCAAGCTCTCCAGGACAACATAAAATCTGGGGCTCTGTGCTTTCTTTCGTTCTGAACAAGTGTTACTGTTTTCTGCACAAAAGCGATTCTGCGAAGCAATGTGAACACTTGTGCTTCCCAGGCACAGAGAAGGTGCTAGCAGGGAATTCTCTGCCTGCCTTTCCCCAGTGCTCTGCAAGCTCTCCAGGACAACATAAAATCTGGGGCTCTGTGCTTTCTTTCGTTCTGAACAAGTGTTACTGTTTTCTGCACAAAAGCGATTCTGCGAAGCAATGTGAACACTTGTGCTTCCCAGGCACAGAGAAGGTGCTAGCAGGGAATTCTCTGCCTGCCTTTCCCCAGTGCTCTGCAAGCTCTCCAGGACAACATAAAATCTGGGGCTCTGTGCTTTCTTTCGTTCTGAACAAGTGTTACTGTTTTCTGCACAAAAGCGATTCTGCGAAGCAATGTGAACACTTGTGCTTCCCAGGCACAGAGAAGGTGCTAGCAGGGAATTCTCTGCCTGCCTTTCCCCAGTGCTCTGCAAGCTCTCCAGGACAACATAAAATCTGGGGCTCTGTGCTTTCTTTCGTTCTGAACAAGTGTTACTGTTTTCTGCACAAAAGCGATTCTGCGAAGCAATGTGAACACTTGTGCTTCCCAGGCACAGAGAAGGTGCTAGCAGGGAATTCTCTGCCTGCCTTTCCCCAGTGCTCTGCAAGCTCTCCAGGACAACATAAAATCTGGGGCTCTGTGCTTTCTTTCGTTCTGAACAAGTGTTACTGTTTTCTGCACAAAAGCGATTCTGCGAAGCAATGTGAACACTTGTGCTTCCCAGGCACAGAGAAGGTGCTAGCAGGGAATTCTCTGCCTGCCTTTCCCCAGTGCTCTGCAAGCTCTCCAGGACAACATAAAATCTGGGGCTCTGTGCTTTCTTTCGTTCTGAACAAGTGTTACTGTTTTCTGCACAAAAGCGATTCTGCGAAGCAATGTGAACACTTGTGCTTCCCAGGCACAGAGAAGGTGCTAGCAGGGAATTCTCTGCCTGCCTTTCCCCAGTGCTCTGCAAGCTCTCCAGGACAACATAAAATCTGGGGCTCTGTGCTTTCTTTCGTTCTGAACAAGTGTTACTGTTTTCTGCACAAAAGCGATTCTGCGAAGCAATGTGAACACTTGTGCTTCCCAGGCACAGAGAAGGTGCTAGCAGGGAATTCTCTGCCTGCCTTTCCCCAGTGCTCTGCAAGCTCTCCAGGACAACATAAAATCTGGGGCTCTGTGCTTTCTTTCGTTCTGAACAAGTGTTACTGTTTTCTGCACAAAAGCGATTCTGCGAAGCAATGTGAACACTTGTGCTTCCCAGGCACAGAGAAGGTGCTAGCAGGGAATTCTCTGCCTGCCTTTCCCCAGTGCTCTGCAAGCTCTCCAGGACAACATAAAATCTGGGGCTCTGTGCTTTCTTTCGTTCTGAACAAGTGTTACTGTTTTCTGCACAAAAGCGATTCTGCGAAGCAATGTGAACACTTGTGCTTCCCAGGCACAGAGAAGGTGCTAGCAGGGAATTCTCTGCCTGCCTTTCCCCAGTGCTCTGCAAGCTCTCCAGGACAACATAAAATCTGGGGCTCTGTGCTTTCTTTCGTTCTGAACAAGTGTTACTGTTTTCTGCACAAAAGCGATTCTGCGAAGCAATGTGAACACTTGTGCTTCCCAGGCACAGAGAAGGTGCTAGCAGGGAATTCTCTGCCTGCCTTTCCCCAGTGCTCTGCAAGCTCTCCAGGACAACATAAAATCTGGGGCTCTGTGCTTTCTTTCGTTCTGAACAAGTGTTACTGTTTTCTGCACAAAAGCGATTCTGCGAAGCAATGTGAACACTTGTGCTTCCCAGGCACAGAGAAGGTGCTAGCAGGGAATTCTCTGCCTGCCTTTCCCCAGTGCTCTGCAAGCTCTCCAGGACAACATAAAATCTGGGGCTCTGTGCTTTCTTTCGTTCTGAACAAGTGTTACTGTTTTCTGCACAAAAGCGATTCTGCGAAGCAATGTGAACACTTGTGCTTCCCAGGCACAGAGAAGGTGCTAGCAGGGAATTCTCTGCCTGCCTTTCCCCAGTGCTCTGCAAGCTCTCCAGGACAACATAAAATCTGGGGCTCTGTGCTTTCTTTCGTTCTGAACAAGTGTTACTGTTTTCTGCACAAAAGCGATTCTGCGAAGCAATGTGAACACTTGTGCTTCCCAGGCACAGAGAAGGTGCTAGCAGGGAATTCTCTGCCTGCCTTTCCCCAGTGCTCTGCAAGCTCTCCAGGACAACATAAAATCTGGGGCTCTGTGCTTTCTTTCGTTCTGAACAAGTGTTACTGTTTTCTGCACAAAAGCGATTCTGCGAAGCAATGTGAACACTTGTGCTTCCCAGGCACAGAGAAGGTGCTAGCAGGGAATTCTCTGCCTGCCTTTCCCCAGTGCTCTGCAAGCTCTCCAGGACAACATAAAATCTGGGGCTCTGTGCTTTCTTTCGTTCTGAACAAGTGTTACTGTTTTCTGCACAAAAGCGATTCTGCGAAGCAATGTGAACACTTGTGCTTCCCAGGCACAGAGAAGGTGCTAGCAGGGAATTCTCTGCCTGCCTTTCCCCAGTGCTCTGCAAGCTCTCCAGGACAACATAAAATCTGGGGCTCTGTGCTTTCTTTCGTTCTGAACAAGTGTTACTGTTTTCTGCACAAAAGCGATTCTGCGAAGCAATGTGAACTTGGCTCCAGGCACAGAGAAGGTGCTAGCAGGGAATTCTCTGCCTGCCTTTCCCCAGTGCTCTGCAAGCTCTCCAGGACAACATAAAATCTGGGGCTCTGTGCTTTCTTTCGTTCTGAACAAGTGTTACTGTTTTCTGCACAAAAGCGATTCTGCGAAGCAATGTGAACACTTGTGCTTCCCAGGCACAGAGAAGGTGCTAGCAGGGAATTCTCTGCCTGCCTTTCCCCAGTGCTCTGCAAGCTCTCCAGGACAACATAAAATCTGGGGCTCTGTGCTTTCTTTCGTTCTGAACAAGTGTTACTGTTTTCTGCACAAAAGCGATTCTGCGAAGCAATGTGAACAGGCACAGAGAAGGTGCTAGCAGGGAATTCTCTGCCTGCCTTTCCCCAGTGCTCTGCAAGCTCTCCAGGACAACAGCAAATCTGGGGCTCTGTGCTTTCTTTCGTTCTGAACAAGTGTTACTGTTTTCTGCACAAATGCGATTCTGCGAAGCAATGTGAACACTTGTGCTTCCCAGGCACAGAGAAGGTGCTAGCAGGGAATTGTCTGCCTGCCTTTCCCCAGTGCTCTGCAAGCTCTCCAGGACAACATAAAATCTGGGGCTCTGTGCTTTCTTTCGTTCTGAACAAGTGTTACTGTTTTCTGCACAAAAGCGATTCTGCGAAGCAATGTGAACACTTGTGCTTCCCAGGCACAGAGAAGGTGCTAGCAGGGAATTCTCTGCCTGCCTTTCCCCAGTGCTCTGCAAGCTCTCCAGGACAACATAAAATCTGGGGCTCTGTGCTTTCTTTCGTTCTGAACAAGTGTTACTGTTTTCTGCACAAAAGCGATTCTGCGAAGCAATGTGAACACTTGTGCTTCCAGGCACAGAGAAGGTGCTAGCAGGGAATTGTCTGCCTGCCTTTCCCCAGTGCTCTGCAAGCTCTCCAGGACAACATAAAATCTGGGGCTCTGTGCTTTCTTTCGTTCTGAACAAGTGTTACTGTTTTCTGCACAAAAGCGATTCTGCGAAGCAATGTGAACAGGCACAGAGAAGGTGCTAGCAGGGAATTCTCTGCCTGCCTTTCCCCAGTGCTCTGCAAGCTCTCCAGGACAACATAAAATCTGGGGCTCTGTGCTTTCTTTCGTTCTGAACAAGTGTTACTGTTTTCTGCACAAAAGCGATTCTGCGAAGCAATGTGAACACTTGTGCTTCCCAGGCACAGAGAAGGTGCTAGCAGGGAATTCTCTGCCTGCCTTTCCCCAGTGCTCTGCAAGCTCTCCAGGACAACATAAAATCTGGGGCTCTGTGCTTTCTTTCGTTCTGAACAAGTGTTACTGTTTTCTGCACAAAAGCGATTCTGCGAAGCAATGTGAACACTTGTGCTTCCCAGGCACAGAGAAGGTGCTAGCAGGGAATTCTCTGCCTGCCTTTCCCCAGTGCTCTGCAAGCTCTCCAGGACAACATAAAATCTGGGGCTCTGTGCTTTCTTTCGTTCTGAACAAGTGTTACTGTTTTCTGCACAAAAGCGATTCTGCGAAGCAATGTGAACACTTGTGCTTCCCAGGCACAGAGAAGGTGCTAGCAGGGAATTCTCTGCCTGCCTTTCCCCAGTGCTCTGCAAGCTCTCCAGGACAACATAAAATCTGGGGCTCTGTGCTTTCTTTCGTTCTGAACAAGTGTTACTGTTTTCTGCACAAAAGCGATTCTGCGAAGCAATGTGAACAGGCACAGAGAAGGTGCTAGCAGGGAATTCTCTGCCTGCCTTTCCCCAGTGCTCTGCAAGCTCTCCAGGACAACAGCAAATCTGGGGCTCTGTGCTTTCTTTCGTTCTGAACAAGTGTTACTGTTTTCTGCACAAAAGCGATTCTGCGAAGCAATGTGAACACTTGTGCTTCCCAGGCACAGAGAAGGTGCTAGCAGGGAATTCTCTGCCTGCCTTTCCCCAGTGCTCTGCAAGCTCTCCAGGACAACATAAAATCTGGGGCTCTGTGCTTGCACAGAGAAGGTGCTAGCAGGGAATTCTCTGCCTGCCTTTCCCCAGTGCTCTGCAAGCTCTCCAGGACAACATAAAATCTGGGGCTCTGTGCTTTCTTTCGTTCTGAACAAGTGTTACTGTTTTCTGCACAAAAGCGATTCTGCGAAGCAATGTGAACACTTGTGCTTCCCAGGCACAGAGAAGGTGCTAGCAGGGAATTCTCTGCCTGCCTTTCCCCAGTGCTCTGCAAGCTCTCCAGGACAACATAAAATCTGGGGCTCTGTGCTTTCTTTCGTTCTGAACAAGTGTTACTGTTTTCTGCACAAAAGCGATTCTGCGAAGCAATGTGAACACTTGTGCTTCCCAGGCACAGAGAAGGTGCTAGCAGGGAATTCTCTGCCTGCCTTTCCCCAGTGCTCTGCAAGCTCTCCAGGACAACATAAAATCTGGGGCTCTGTGCTTTCTTTCGTTCTGAACAAGTGTTACTGTTTTCTGCACATAAGCGATTCTGCCAAGCAATGTGAACACTTGTGCTTCCCAGGCACAGAGAAGGTGCTAGCAGGGAATTCTCTGCCTGCCTTTCCCCAGTGCTCTGCAAGCTCTCCAGGACAACATAAAATCTGGGGCTCTGTGCTTTCTTTCATTCTGAACAAGTGTTACTGTTTTCTGCACAAAAGCGATTCTGCGAAGCAATGTGAACAGGCACAGAGAAGGTGCTAGCAGGGAATTCTCTGCCTGCCTTTCCCCAGTGCTCTGCAAGCTCTCCAGGACAACATAAAATCTGGGGCTCTGTGCTTTCTTTCGTTCTGAACAAGTGTTACTGTTTTCTGCACAAAAGCGATTCTGCGAAGCAATGTGAACACTTGTGCTTCCCAGGCACAGAGAAGGTGCTAGCAGGGAATTCTCTGCCTGCCTTTCCCCAGTGCTCTGCAAGCTCTCCAGGACAACATAAAATCTGGGGCTCTGTGCTTTCTTTCGTTCTGAACAAGTGTTACTGTTTTCTGCACAAAAGCGATTCTGCCAAGCAATGTGAACACTTCTGCTTCCCAGGCACAGAGAAGGTGCTAGCAGGGAATTCTCTGCCTGCCTTTCCCCAGTGCTCTGCAAGCTCTCCAGGACAACATAAAATCTGGGGCTCTGTGCTTTCTTTCGTTCTGAACAAGTGTTACTGTTTTCTGCACAAAAGCGATTCTGCGAAGCAATGTGAACACTTGTGCTTCCCAGGCACAGAGAAGGTGCTAGCAGGGAATTCTCTGCCTGCCTTTCCCCAGTGCTCTGCAAGCTCTCCAGGACAACATAAAATCTGGGGCTCTGTGCTTTCTTTCGTTCTGAACAAGTGTTACTGTTTTCTGCACAAAAGCGATTCTGCGAAGCAATGTGAACACTTGTGCTTCCCAGGCACAGAGAAGGTGCTAGCAGGGAATTCTCTGCCTGCCTTTCCCCAGTGCTCTGCAAGCTCTCCAGGACAACATAAAATCTGGGGCTCTGTGCTTTCTTTCGTTCTGAACAAGTGTTACTGTTTTCTGCACAAAAGCGATTCTGCCAAGCAATGTGAACACTTCTGCTTCCAAGGCACAGAGAAGGTGCTAGCAGGGAATTCTCTGCCTGCCTTTCCCCAGTGCTCTGCAAGCTCTCCAGGACAACATAAAATCTGGGGCTCTGTGCTTTCTTTCGTTCTGAACAAGTGTTACTGTTTTCTGCACAAAAGCGATTCTGCGAAGCAATGTGAACACTTGTGCTTCCCAGGCACAGAGAAGGTGCTAGCAGGGAATTCTCTGCCTGCCTTTCCCCAGTGCTCTGCAAGCTCTCCAGGACAACATAAAATCTGGGGCTCTGTGCTTTCTTTCGTTCTGAACAAGTGTTACTGTTTTCTGCACAAAAGCGATTCTGCTAAGCAATGTGAACACTTGTGCTTCCCAGGCACAGAGAAGGTGCTAGCAGGGAATTCTCTGCCTGCCTTTCCCCAGTGCTCTGCAAGCTCTCCAGGACAACATAAAATCTGGGGCTCTGTGCTTTCTTTCGTTCTGAACAAGTGTTACTGTTTTCTGCACAAAAGCGATTCTGCGAAGCAATGTGAACACTTGTGCTTCCCAGGCACAGAGAAGGTGCTAGCAGGGAATTCTCTGCCTGCCTTTCCCCAGTGCTCTGCAAGCTCTCCAGGACAACATAAAATCTGGGGCTCTGTGCTTTCTTTCGTTCTGAACAAGTGTTACTGTTTTCTGCACAAAAGCGATTCTGCGAAGCAATGTGAACACTTGTGCTTCCCAGGCACAGAGAAGGTGCTAGCAGGGAATTCTCTGCCTGCCTTTCCCCAGTGCTCTGCAAGCTCTCCAGGACAACATAAAATCTGGGGCTCTGTGCTTTCTTTCGTTCTGAACAAGTGTTACTGTTTTCTGCACAAAAGCGATTCTGCGAAGCAATGTGAACACTTGTGCTTCCCAGGCACAGAGAAGGTGCTAGCAGGGAATTCTCTGCCTGCCTTTCCCCAGTGCTCTGCAAGCTCTCCAGGACAACATAAAATCTGGGGCTCTGTGCTTTCTTTCGTTCTGAACAAGTGTTACTGTTTTCTGCACAAAAGCGATTCTGCGAAGCAATGTGAACAGGCACAGAGAAGGTGCTAGCAGGGAATTCTCTGCCTGCCTTTCCCCAGTGCTCTGCAAGCTCTCCAGGACAACATAAAATCTGGGGCTCTGTGCTTTCTTTCGTTCTGAACAAGTGTTACTGTTTTCTGCACAAAAGCGATTCTGCCAAGCAATGTGAACACTTGTGCTTCCCAGGCACAGAGAAGGTGCTAGCAGGGAATTCTCTGCCTGCCTTTAGCCAGTGCTCTGCAAGCTCTCCAGGACAACAGCAAATCTGGGGCTCTGTGCTTTCTTTCGTTCTGAACAAGTGTTACTGTTTTCTGCACAAAAGCGATTCTGCGAAGCAATGTGAACACTTGTGCTTCCCAGGCACAGAGAAGGTGCTAGCAGGGAATTCTCTGCCTGCCTTTCCCCAGTGCTCTGCAAGCTCTCCAGGACAACAGCAAATCTGGGGCTCTGTGCTTTCTTTCGTTCTGAACAAGTGTTACTGTTTTCTGCACAAAAGCGATTCTGCGAAGCAATGTGAACACTTGTGCTTCCCAGGCACAGAGAAGGTGCTAGCAGGGAATTCTCTGCCTGCCTTTCCCCAGTGCTCTGCAAGCTCTCCAGGACAACATAAAATCTGGGGCTCTGTGCTTTCTTTCATTCTGAACAAGTGTTACTGTTTTCTGCACAAAAGCGATTCTGCGAAGCAATGTGAACACTTGTGCTTCCCAGGCACAGAGAAGGTGCTAGCAGGGAATTCTCTGCCTGCCTTTCCCCAGTGCTCTGCAAGCTCTCCAGGACAACATAAAATCTGGGGCTCTGTGCTTTCTTTCGTTCTGAACAAGTGTTAGTGTTTTCTGCACAAAAGCGATTCTGCGAAGCAATGTGAACACTTGTGCTTCCCAGGCACAGAGAAGGTGCTAGCAGGGAATTCTCTGCCTGCCTTTCCCCAGTGCTCTGCAAGCTCTCCAGGACAACAGCAAATCTGGGGCTCTGTGCTTTCTTTCGTTCTGAACAAGTGTTAGTGTTTTCTGCACAAAAGCGATTCTGCGAAGCAATGTGAACACTTCTGCTTCCCAGGCACAGAGAAGGTGCTAGCAGGGAATTCTCTGCCTGCCTTTCCCCAGTGCTCTGCAAGCTCTCCAGGACAACATAAAATCTGGGGCTCTGTGCTTTCTTTCGTTCTGAACAAGTGTTACTGTTTTCTGCACAAAAGCGATTCTGCGAAGCAATGTGAACACTTGTGCTTCCCAGGCACAGAGAAGGTGCTAGCAGGGAATTCTCTGCCTGCCTTTCCCCAGTGCTCTGCAAGCTCTCCAGGACAACAGCAAATCTGGGGCTCTGTGCTTTCTTTCGTTCTGAACAAGTGTTACTGTTTTCTGCACAAAAGCGATTCTGCGAAGCAATGTGAACACTTGTGCTTCACAGGCACAGAGAAGGTGCTAGCAGGGAATTCTCTGCCTGCCTTTCCCCAGTGCTCTGCAAGCTCTCCAGGACAACAGCAAATCTGGGGCTCTGTGCTTTCTTTCGTTCTGAACAAGTGTTACTGTTTTCTGCACAAAAGCGATTCTGCGAAGCAATGTGAACACTTGTGCTTCCCAGGCACAGAGAAGGTGCTAGCAGGGAATTCTCTGCCTGCCTTTCCCCAGTGCTCTGCAAGCTCTCCAGGACAACATAAAATCTGGGGCTCTGTGCTTTCTTTCGTTCTGAACAAGTGTTACTGTTTTCTGCACAAAAGCGGTTCTGCGAAGCAATGTGAACACTTCTGCTTCCCAGGCACAGAGAAGGTGCTAGCAGGGAATTCTCTGCCTGCCTTTCCCCAGTGCTCTGCAAGCTCTCCAGGACAACATAAAATCTGGGGCTCTGTGCTTTCTTTCGTTCTGAACAAGTGTTACTGTTTTCTGCACAAAAGCGATTCTGCGAAGCAATGTGAACACTTGTGCTTCACAGGCACAGAGAAGGTGCTAGCAGGGAATTCTCTGCCTGCCTTTCCCCAGTGCTCTGCAAGCTCTCCAGGACAACATAAAATCTGGGGCTCTGTGCTTTCTTTCGTTCTGAACAAGTGTTACTGTTTTCTGCACAAAAGCGATTCTGCGAAGCAATGTGAACACTTGTGCTTCCCAGGCACAGAGAAGGTGCTAGCAGGGAATTCTCTGCCTGCCTTTCCCCAGTGCTCTGCAAGCTCTCCAGGACAACATAAAATCTGGGGCTCTGTGCTTTCTTTCATTCTGAACAAGTGTTACTGTTTTCTGCACAAAAGCGATTCTGCGAAGCAATGTGAACACTTGTGCTTCCCAGGCACAGAGAAGGTGCTAGCAGGGAATTCTCTGCCTGCCTTTCCCCAGTGCTCTGCAAGCTCTCCAGGACAACATAAAATCTGGGGCTCTGTGCTTTCTTTCGTTCTGAACAAGTGTTACTGTTTTCTGCACAAAAGCGATTCTGCGAAGCAATGTGAACAGGCACAGAGAAGGTGCTAGCAGGGAATTCTCTGCCTGCCTTTCCCCAGTGCTCTGCAAGCTCTCCAGGACAACATAAAATCTGGGGCTCTGTGCTTTCTTTCGTTCTGAACAAGTGTTACTGTTTTCTGCACAAAAGCGATTCTGCCAAGCAATGTGAACACTTGTGCTTCCCAGGAACAGAGAAGGTGCTAGCAGGGAATTCTCTGCCTGCCTTTCCCCAGTGCTCTGCAAGCTCTCCAGGACAACAGCAAATCTGGGGCTCTGTGCTTTCTTTCGTTCTGAACAAGTGTTACTGTTTTCTGCACAAAAGCGATTCTGCCAAGCAATGTGAACACTTGTGCTTCCCAGGCACAGAGAAGGTGCTAGCAGGGAATTCTCTGCCTGCCTTTCCCCAGTGCTCTGCAAGCTCTCCAGGACAACATAAAATCTGGGGCTCTGTGCTTTCTTTCGTTCTGAACAAGTGTTACTGTTTTCTGCACAAAAGCGATTCTGCGAAGCAATGTGAACACTTGTGCTTCCCAGGCACAGAGAAGGTGCTAGCAGGGAATTCTCTGCCTGCCTTTCCCCAGTGCTCTGCAAGCTCTCCAGGACAACATAAAATCTGGGGCTCTGTGCTTTCTTTCGTTCTGAACAAGTGTTACTGTTTTCTGCACAAAAGCGATTCTGCCAAGCAATGTGAACACTTCTGCTTCCAAGGCACAGAGAAGGTGCTAGCAGGGAATTCTCTGCCTGCCTTTCCCCAGTGCTCTGCAAGCTCTCCAGGACAACATAAAATCTGGGGCTCTGTGCTTTCTTTCGTTCTGAACAAGTGTTACTGTTTTCTGCACAAAAGCGATTCTGCGAAGCAATGTGAACACTTGTGCTTCCCAGGCACAGAGAAGGTGCTAGCAGGGAATTCTCTGCCTGCCTTTCCCCAGTGCTCTGCAAGCTCTCCAGGACAACATAAAATCTGGGGCTCTGTGCTTTCTTTCGTTCTGAACAAGTGTTACTGTTTTCTGCACAAAAGCGATTCTGCTAAGCAATGTGAACACTTGTGCTTCCCAGGCACAGAGAAGGTGCTAGCAGGGAATTCTCTGCCTGCCTTTCCCCAGTGCTCTGCAAGCTCTCCAGGACAACATAAAATCTGGGGCTCTGTGCTTTCTTTCGTTCTGAACAAGTGTTACTGTTTTCTGCACAAAAGCGATTCTGCGAAGCAATGTGAACACTTGTGCTTCCCAGGCACAGAGAAGGTGCTAGCAGGGAATTCTCTGCCTGCCTTTCCCCAGTGCTCTGCAAGCTCTCCAGGACAACATAAAATCTGGGGCTCTGTGCTTTCTTTCGTTCTGAACAAGTGTTACTGTTTTCTGCACAAAAGCGATTCTGCGAAGCAATGTGAACACTTGTGCTTCCCAGGCACAGAGAAGGTGCTAGCAGGGAATTCTCTGCCTGCCTTTCCCCAGTGCTCTGCAAGCTCTCCAGGACAACATAAAATCTGGGGCTCTGTGCTTTCTTTCGTTCTGAACAAGTGTTACTGTTTTCTGCACAAAAGCGATTCTGCCAAGCAATGTGAACACTTGTGCTTCCCAGGCACAGAGAAGGTGCTAGCAGGGAATTCTCTGCCTGCCTTTAGCCAGTGCTCTGCAAGCTCTCCAGGACAACAGCAAATCTGGGGCTCTGTGCTTTCTTTCGTTCTGAACAAGTGTTACTGTTTTCTGCACAAAAGCGATTCTGCGAAGCAATGTGAACACTTGTGCTTCCCAGGCACAGAGAAGGTGCTAGCAGGGAATTCTCTGCCTGCCTTTCCCCAGTGCTCTGCAAGCTCTCCAGGACAACAGCAAATCTGGGGCTCTGTGCTTTCTTTCGTTCTGAACAAGTGTTACTGTTTTCTGCACAAAAGCGATTCTGCGAAGCAATGTGAACACTTGTGCTTCCCAGGCACAGAGAAGGTGCTAGCAGGGAATTCTCTGCCTGCCTTTCCCCAGTGCTCTGCAAGCTCTCCAGGACAACATAAAATCTGGGGCTCTGTGCTTTCTTTCATTCTGAACAAGTGTTACTGTTTTCTGCACAAAAGCGATTCTGCGAAGCAATGTGAACACTTGTGCTTCCCAGGCACAGAGAAGGTGCTAGCAGGGAATTCTCTGCCTGCCTTTCCCCAGTGCTCTGCAAGCTCTCCAGGACAACATAAAATCTGGGGCTCTGTGCTTTCTTTCGTTCTGAACAAGTGTTAGTGTTTTCTGCACAAAAGCGATTCTGCGAAGCAATGTGAACACTTGTGCTTCCCAGGCACAGAGAAGGTGCTAGCAGGGAATTCTCTGCCTGCCTTTCCCCAGTGCTCTGCAAGCTCTCCAGGACAACATAAAATCTGGGGCTCTGTGCTTTCTTTCGTTCTGAACAAGTGTTACTGTTTTCTGCACAAAAGCGATTCTGCGAAGCAATGTGAACACTTGTGCTTCCCAGGCACAGAGAAGGTGCTAGCAGGGAATTCTCTGCCTGCCTTTCCCCAGTGCTCTGCAAGCTCTCCAGGACAACATAAAATCTGGGGCTCTGTGCTTTCTTTCGTTCTGAACAAGTGTTACTGTTTTCTGCACAAAAGCGATTCTGCGAAGCAATGTGAACACTTGTGCTTCCCAGGCACAGAGAAGGTGCTAGCAGGGAATTCTCTGCCTGCCTTTCCCCAGTGCTCTGCAAGCTCTCCAGGACAACAGCAAATCTGGGGCTCTGTGCTTTCTTTCGTTCTGAACAAGTGTTAGTGTTTTCTGCACAAAAGCGATTCTGCGAAGCAATGTGAACACTTCTGCTTCCCAGGCACAGAGAAGGTGCTAGCAGGGAATTCTCTGCCTGCCTTTCCCCAGTGCTCTGCAAGCTCTCCAGGACAACATAAAATCTGGGGCTCTGTGCTTTCTTTCGTTCTGAACAAGTGTTACTGTTTTCTGCACAAAAGCGATTCTGCGAAGCAATGTGAACACTTGTGCTTCCCAGGCACAGAGAAGGTGCTAGCAGGGAATTCTCTGCCTGCCTTTCCCCAGTGCTCTGCAAGCTCTCCAGGACAACAGCAAATCTGGGGCTCTGTGCTTTCTTTCGTTCTGAACAAGTGTTACTGTTTTCTGCACAAAAGCGATTCTGCGAAGCAATGTGAACACTTGTGCTTCCCAGGCACAGAGAAGGTGCTAGCAGGGAATTCTCTGCCTGCCTTTCCCCAGTGCTCTGCAAGCTCTCCAGGACAACAGCAAATCTGGGGCTCTGTGCTTTCTTTCGTTCTGAACAAGTGTTACTGTTTTCTGCACAAAAGCGATTCTGCGAAGCAATGTGAACACTTCTGCTTCCCAGGCACAGAGAAGGTGCTAGCAGGGAATTCTCTGCCTGCCTTTCCCCAGTGCTCTGCAAGCTCTCCAGGACAACATAAAATCTGGGGCTCTGTGCTTTCTTTCGTTCTGAACAAGTGTTACTGTTTTCTGCACAAAAGCGGTTCTGCGAAGCAATGTGAACACTTCTGCTTCCCAGGCACAGAGAAGGTGCTAGCAGGGAATTCTCTGCCTGCCTTTCCCCAGTGCTCTGCAAGCTCTCCAGGACAACATAAAATCTGGGGCTCTGTGCTTTCTTTCGTTCTGAACAAGTGTTACTGTTTTCTGCACAAAAGCGATTCTGCGAAGCAATGTGAACACTTCTGCTTCCAAGGCACAGAGAAGGTGCTAGCAGGGAATTCTCTGCCTGCCTTTCCCCAGTGCTCTGCAAGCTCTCCAGGACAACATAAAATCTGGGGCTCTGTGCTTTCTTTCGTTCTGAACAAGTGTTACTGTTTTCTGCACAAAAGCGATTCTGCGAAGCAATGTGAACACTTGTGCTTCCCAGGCACAGAGAAGGTGCTAGCAGGGAATTCTCTGCCTGCCTTTCCCCAGTGCTCTGCAAGCTCTCCAGGACAACATAAAATCTGGGGCTCTGTGCTTTCTTTCATTCTGAACAAGTGTTACTGTTTTCTGCACAAAAGCGATTCTGCGAAGCAATGTGAACACTTGTGCTTCCCAGGCACAGAGAAGGTGCTAGCAGGGAATTCTCTGCCTGCCTTTCCCCAGTGCTCTGCAAGCTCTCCAGGACAACATAAAATCTGGGGCTCTGTGCTTTCTTTCGTTCTGAACAAGTGTTACTGTTTTCTGCACAAAAGCGATTCTGCCAAGCAATGTGAACACTTGTGCTTCCCAGGCACAGAGAAGGTGCTAGCAGGGAATTCTCTGCCTGCCTTTCCCCAGTGCTCTGCAAGCTCTCCAGGACAACAGCAAATCTGGGGCTCTGTGCTTTCTTTCGTTCTGAACAAGTGTTACTGTTTTCTGCACAAAAGCGATTCTGCCAAGCAATGTGAACACTTGTGCTTCACAGGCACAGAGAAGGTGCTAGCAGGGAATTCTCTGCCTGCCTTTCCCCAGTGCTCTGCAAGCTCTCCAGGACAACAGCAAATCTGGGGCTCTGTGCTTTCTTTCGTTCTGAACAAGTGTTACTGTTTTCTGCACAAAAGCGATTCTGCGAAGCAATGTGAACACTTGTGCTTCCCAGGCACAGAGAAGGTGCTAGCAGGGAATTCTCTGCCTGCCTTTCCCCAGTGCTCTGCAAGCTCTCCAGGACAACATAAAATCTGGGGCTCTGTGCTTTCTTTCGTTCTGAACAAGTGTTACTGTTTTCTGCACAAAAGCGATTCTGCGAAGCAATGTGAACACTTGTGCTTCCCAGGCACAGAGAAGGTGCTAGCAGGGAATTCTCTGCCTGCCTTTCCCCAGTGCTCTGCAAGCTCTCCAGGACAACATAAAATCTGGGGCTCTGTGCTTTCTTTCGTTCTGAACAAGTGTTACTGTTTTCTGCACAAAAGCGATTCTGCTAAGCAATGTGAACAGGCACAGAGAAGGTGCTAGCAGGGAATTCTCTGCCTGCCTTTCCCCAGTGCTCTGCAAGCTCTCCAGGACAACATAAAATCTGGGGCTCTGTGCTTTCTTTCGTTCTGAACAAGTGTTACTGTTTTCTGCACAAAAGCGATTCTGCTAAGCAATGTGAACACTTGTGCTTCCCAGGCACAGAGAAGGTGCTAGCAGGGAATTCTCTGCCTGCCTTTCCCCAGTGCTCTGCAAGCTCTCCAGGACAACATAAAATCTGGGGCTCTGTGCTTTCTTTTGTTCTGAACAAGTGTTACTGTTTTCTGCACAAAAGCGATTCTGCGAAGCAATGTGAACACTTGTGCTTCCCAGGCACAGAGAAGGTGCTAGCAGGGAATTCTCTGCCTGCCTTTCCCCAGTGCTCTGCAAGCTCTCCAGGACAACATAAAATCTGGGGCTCTGTGCTTTCTTTCGTTCTGAACAAGTGTTACTGTTTTCTGCACAAAAGCGATTCTGCGAAGCAATGTGAACACTTGTGCTTCCCAGGCACAGAGAAGGTGCTAGCAGGGAATTCTCTGCCTGCCTTTCCCCAGTGCTCTGCAAGCTCTCCAGGACAACATAAAATCTGGGGCTCTGTGCTTTCTTTCGTTCTGAACAAGTGTTACTGTTTTCTGCACAAAAGCGATTCTGCGAAGCAATGTGAACACTTGTGCTTCCCAGGCACAGAGAAGGTGCTAGCAGGGAATTCTCTGCCTGCCTTTCCCCAGTGCTCTGCAAGCTCTCCAGGACAACATAAAATCTGGGGCTCTGTGCTTTCTTTTGTTCTGAACAAGTGTTACTGTTTTCTGCACAAAAGCGATTCTGCGAAGCAATGTGAACACTTCTGCTTCCCAGGCACAGAGAAGGTGCTAGCAGGGAATTCTCTGCCTGCCTTTCCCCAGTGCTCTGCAAGCTCTCCAGGACAACAGCAAATCTGGGGCTCTGTGCTTTCTTTCGTTCTGAACAAGTGTTACTGTTTTCTGCACAAAAGCGATTCTGCGAAGCAATGTGAACAGGCACAGAGAAGGTGCTAGCAGGGAATTCTCTGCCTGCCTTTCCCCAGTGCTCTGCAAGCTCTCCAGGACAACAGCAAATCTGGGGCTCTGTGCTTTCTTTCGTTCTGAACAAGTGTTACTGTTTTCTGCACAAAAGCGATTCTGCCAAGCAATGTGAACACTTCTGCTTCCAAGGCACAGAGAAGGTGCTAGCAGGGAATTCTCTGCCTGCCTTTCCCCAGTGCTCTGCAAGCTCTCCAGGACAACAGCAAATCTGGGGCTCTGTGCTTTCTTTCGTTCTGAACAAGTGTTACTGTTTTCTGCACAAAAGCGATTCTGCTAAGCAATGTGAACACTTCTGCTTCCCAGGCACAGAGAAGGTGCTAGCAGGGAATTCTCTGCCTGCCTTTCCCCAGTGCTCTGCAAGCTCTCCAGGACAACATAAAATCTGGGGCTCTGTGCTTTCTTTCGTTCTGAACAAGTGTTACTGTTTTCTGCACAAAAGCGATTCTGCCAAGCAATGTGAACAGGCACAGAGAAGGTGCTAGCAGGGAATTCTCTGCCTGCCTTTCCCCAGTGCTCTGCAAGCTCTCCAGGACAACATAAAATCTGTTGCTCTGTGCTCTTTCGTTCTGAACAAGTGTTAGTGTTTTCTGCACAAAAGCGATTCTGCGAAGCAATGGGAACACTTGTGCTTCCCAGGCACAGAGAAGGTGCTAGCAGGGAATTCTCTGCCTGCCTTTCCCCAGTGCTCTGCAAGCTCTCCAGGACAACATAAAATCTGGGGCTCTGTGCTTTCTTTCGTTCTGAACAAGTGTTACTGTTTTCTGCACAAAAGCGATTCTGCGAAGCAATGTGAACACTTGTGCTTCCCAGGCACAGAGAAGGTGCTAGCAGGGAATTCTCTGCCTGCCTTTCCCCAGTGCTCTGCAAGCTCTCCAGGACAACATAAAATCTGGGGCTCTGTGCTTTCTTTCGTTCTGAACAAGTGTTACTGTTTTCTGCACAAAAGCGATTCTGCGAAGCAATGTGAACAGGCACAGAGAAGGTGCTAGCAGGGAATTCTCTGCCTGCCTTTCCCCAGTGCTCTGCAAGCTCTCCAGGACAACATAAAATCTGGGGCTCTGTGCTTTCTTTCGTTCTGAACAAGTGTTACTGTTTTCTGCACAAAAGCGATTCTGCGAAGCAATGTGAACACTTCTGCTTCCAAGGCACAGAGAAGGTGCTAGCAGGGAATTCTCTGCCTGCCTTTCCCCAGTGCTCTGCAAGCTCTCCAGGACAACAGCAAATCTGGGGCTCTGTGCTTTCTTTTGTTCTGAACAAGTGTTACTGTTTTTCTGCACAAAAAGCGATTCTGCGAAGCAATGTGAACACTTCTGCTTCCCAGGCACAGAGAAGGTGCTAGCAGGGAATTCTCTGCCTGCCTTTCCCCAGTGCTCTGCAAGCTCTCCAGGACAACATAAAATCTGGGGCTCTGTGCTTTCTTTCGTTCTGAACAAGTGTTACTGTTTTCTGCACAAAAGCGATTCTGCCAAGCAATGTGAACACTTGTGCTTCCCAGGCACAGAGAAGGTGCTAGCAGGGAATTCTCTGCCTGCCTTTCCCCAGTGCTCTGCAAGCTCTCCAGGACAACAGCAAATCTGGGGCTCTGTGCTTTCTTTCGTTCTGAACAAGTGTTACTGTTTTCTGCACAAAAGCGATTCTGCCAAGCAATGTGAACACTTGTGCTTCACAGGCACAGAGAAGGTGCTAGCAGGGAATTCTCTGCCTGCCTTTCCCCAGTGCTCTGCAAGCTCTCCAGGACAACAGCAAATCTGGGGCTCTGTGCTTTCTTTCGTTCTGAACAAGTGTTACTGTTTTCTGCACAAAAGCGATTCTGCGAAGCAATGTGAACACTTGTGCTTCCCAGGCACAGAGAAGGTGCTAGCAGGGAATTCTCTGCCTGCCTTTCCCCAGTGCTCTGCAAGCTCTCCAGGACAACATAAAATCTGGGGCTCTGTGCTTTCTTTCGTTCTGAACAAGTGTTAGTGTTTTCTGCACAAAAGCGATTCTGCGAAGCAATGTGAACACTTGTGCTTCCCAGGCACAGAGAAGGTGCTAGCAGGGAATTCTCTGCCTGCCTTTCCCCAGTGCTCTGCAAGCTCTCCAGGACAACATAAAATCTGGGGCTCTGTGCTTTCTTTCGTTCTGAACAAGTGTTACTGTTTTCTGCACAAAAGCGATTCTGCTAAGCAATGTGAACAGGCACAGAGAAGGTGCTAGCAGGGAATTCTCTGCCTGCCTTTCCCCAGTGCTCTGCAAGCTCTCCAGGACAACATAAAATCTGGGGCTCTGTGCTTTCTTTCGTTCTGAACAAGTGTTACTGTTTTCTGCACAAAAGCGATTCTGCTAAGCAATGTGAACACTTGTGCTTCCCAGGCACAGAGAAGGTGCTAGCAGGGAATTCTCTGCCTGCCTTTCCCCAGTGCTCTGCAAGCTCTCCAGGACAACATAAAATCTGGGGCTCTGTGCTTTCTTTTGTTCTGAACAAGTGTTACTGTTTTCTGCACAAAAGCGATTCTGCGAAGCAATGTGAACACTTGTGCTTCCCAGGCACAGAGAAGGTGCTAGCAGGGAATTCTCTGCCTGCCTTTCCCCAGTGCTCTGCAAGCTCTCCAGGACAACATAAAATCTGGGGCTCTGTGCTTTCTTTCGTTCTGAACAAGTGTTACTGTTTTCTGCACATAAGCGATTCTGCGAAGCAATGTGAACACTTGTGCTTCCCAGGCACAGAGAAGGTGCTAGCAGGGAATTCTCTGCCTGCCTTTCCCCAGTGCTCTGCAAGCTCTCCAGGACAACATAAAATCTGGGGCTCTGTGCTTTCTTTCGTTCTGAACAAGTGTTACTGTTTTCTGCACAAAAGCGATTCTGCGAAGCAATGTGAACACTTGTGCTTCCCAGGCACAGAGAAGGTGCTAGCAGGGAATTCTCTGCCTGCCTTTCCCCAGTGCTCTGCAAGCTCTCCAGGACAACATAAAATCTGGGGCTCTGTGCTTTCTTTCGTTCTGAACAAGTGTTACTGTTTTCTGCACAAAAGCGATTCTGCCAAGCAATGTGAACACTTCTGCTTCCAAGGCACAGAGAAGGTGCTAGCAGGGAATTCTCTGCCTGCCTTTCCCCAGTGCTCTGCAAGCTCTCCAGGACAACAGCAAATCTGGGGCTCTGTGCTTTCTTTCGTTCTGAACAAGTGTTACTGTTTTCTGCACAAAAGCGATTCTGCTAAGCAATGTGAACACTTCTGCTTCCCAGGCACAGAGAAGGTGCTAGCAGGGAATTCTCTGCCTGCCTTTCCCCAGTGCTCTGCAAGCTCTCCAGGACAACATAAAATCTGGGGCTCTGTGCTTTCTTTCGTTCTGAACAAGTGTTAGTGTTTTCTGCACAAAAGCGATTCTGCGAAGCAATGTGAACAGGCACAGAGAAGGTGCTAGCAGGGAATTCTCTGCCTGCCTTTCCCCAGTGCTCTGCAAGCTCTCCAGGACAACATAAAATCTGTTGCTCTGTGCTTTCTTTCGTTCTGAACAAGTGTTAGTGTTTTCTGCACAAAAGCGATTCTGCGAAGCAATGGGAACACTTGTGCTTCCCAGGCACAGAGAAGGTGCTAGCAGGGAATTCTCTGCCTGCCTTTCCCCAGTGCTCTGCAAGCTCTCCAGGACAACATAAAATCTGGGGCTCTGTGCTTTCTTTCGTTCTGAACAAGTGTTACTGTTTTCTGCACAAAAGCGATTCTGCGAAGCAATGTGAACACTTGTGCTTCCCAGGCACAGAGAAGGTGCTAGCAGGGAATTCTCTGCCTGCCTTTCCCCAGTGCTCTGCAAGCTCTCCAGGACAACATAAAATCTGGGGCTCTGTGCTTTCTTTCGTTCTGAACAAGTGTTACTGTTTTCTGCACAAAAGCGATTCTGCGAAGCAATGTGAACAGGCACAGAGAAGGTGCTAGCAGGGAATTCTCTGCCTGCCTTTCCCCAGTGCTCTGCAAGCTCTCCAGGACAACATAAAATCTGGGGCTCTGTGCTTTCTTTCGTTCTGAACAAGTGTTACTGTTTTCTGCACAAAAGCGATTCTGCGAAGCAATGTGAACACTTCTGCTTCCAAGGCACAGAGAAGGTGCTAGCAGGGAATTCTCTGCCTGCCTTTCCCCAGTGCTCTGCAAGCTCTCCAGGACAACAGCAAATCTGGGGCTCTGTGCTTTCTTTTGTTCTGAACAAGTGTTACTGTTTTCTGCACAAAAGCGATTCTGCGAAGCAATGTGAACACTTCTGCTTCCCAGGCACAGAGAAGGTGCTAGCAGGGAATTCTCTGCCTGCCTTTCCCCAGTGCTCTGCAAGCTCTCCAGGACAACAGCAAATCTGGGGCTCTGTGCTTTCTTTCGTTCTGAACAAGTGTTACTGTTTTCTGCACAAAAGCGATTCTGCGAAGCAATGTGAACAGGCACAGAGAAGGTGCTAGCAGGGAATTCTCTGCCTGCCTTTCCCCAGTGCTCTGCAAGCTCTCCAGGACAACATAAAATCTGTTGCTCTGTGCTTTCTTTCGTTCTGAACAAGTGTTAGTGTTTTCTGCACAAAAGCGATTCTGCGAAGCAATGTGAACACTTGTGCTTCCCAGGCACAGAGAAGGTGCTAGCAGGGAATTCTCTGCCTGCCTTTCCCCAGTGCTCTGCAAGCTCTCCAGGACAACATAAAATCTGGGGCTCTGTGCTTTCTTTCGTTCTGAACAAGTGTTACTGTTTTCTGCACAAAAGCGATTCTGCCAAGCAATGTGAACACTTGTGCTTCACAGGCACAGAGAAGGTGCTAGCAGGGAATTCTCTGCCTGCCTTTCCCCAGTGCTCTGCAAGCTCTCCAGGACAACATAAAATCTGGGGCTCTGTGCTTTCTTTCGTTCTGAACAAGTGTTACTGTTTTCTGCACAAAAGCGATTCTGCCAAGCAATGTGAACACTTGTGCTTCCCAGGCACAGAGAAGGTGCTAGCAGGGAATTCTCTGCCTGCCTTTCCCCAGTGCTCTGCAAGCTCTCCAGGACAACAGCAAATCTGGGGCTCTGTGCTTTCTTTCGTTCTGAACAAGTGTTACTGTTTTCTGCACAAAAGCGATTCTGCCAAGCAATGTGAACACTTGTGCTTCACAGGCACAGAGAAGGTGCTAGCAGGGAATTCTCTGCCTGCCTTTCCCCAGTGCTCTGCAAGCTCTCCAGGACAACAGCAAATCTGGGGCTCTGTGCTTTCTTTCGTTCTGAACAAGTGTTACTGTTTTCTGCACAAAAGCGATTCTGCGAAGCAATGTGAACACTTGTGCTTCCCAGGCACAGAGAAGGTGCTAGCAGGGAATTCTCTGCCTGCCTTTCCCCAGTGCTCTGCAAGCTCTCCAGGACAACATAAAATCTGGGGCTCTGTGCTTTCTTTCGTTCTGAACAAGTGTTACTGTTTTCTGCACAAAAGCGATTCTGCTAAGCAATGTGAACAGGCACAGAGAAGGTGCTAGCAGGGAATTCTCTGCCTGCCTTTCCCCAGTGCTCTGCAAGCTCTCCAGGACAACATAAAATCTGGGGCTCTGTGCTTTCTTTCGTTCTGAACAAGTGTTACTGTTTTCTGCACAAAAGCGATTCTGCTAAGCAATGTGAACACTTGTGCTTCCCAGGCACAGAGAAGGTGCTAGCAGGGAATTCTCTGCCTGCCTTTCCCCAGTGCTCTGCAAGCTCTCCAGGACAACATAAAATCTGGGGCTCTGTGCTTTCTTTTGTTCTGAACAAGTGTTACTGTTTTCTGCACAAAAGCGATTCTGCGAAGCAATGTGAACACTTGTGCTTCCCAGGCACAGAGAAGGTGCTAGCAGGGAATTCTCTGCCTGCCTTTCCCCAGTGCTCTGCAAGCTCTCCAGGACAACATAAAATCTGGGGCTCTGTGCTTTCTTTCGTTCTGAACAAGTGTTACTGTTTTCTGCACAAAAGCGATTCTGCGAAGCAATGTGAACACTTGTGCTTCCCAGGCACAGAGAAGGTGCTAGCAGGGAATTCTCTGCCTGCCTTTCCCCAGTGCTCTGCAAGCTCTCCAGGACAACATAAAATCTGGGGCTCTGTGCTTTCTTTCGTTCTGAACAAGTGTTACTGTTTTCTGCACAAAAGCGATTCTGCGAAGCAATGTGAACACTTGTGCTTCCCAGGCACAGAGAAGGTGCTAGCAGGGAATTCTCTGCCTGCCTTTCCCCAGTGCTCTGCAAGCTCTCCAGGACAACATAAAATCTGGGGCTCTGTGCTTTCTTTTGTTCTGAACAAGTGTTACTGTTTTCTGCACAAAAGCGATTCTGCTAAGCAATGTGAACACTTCTGCTTCCCAGGCACAGAGAAGGTGCTAGCAGGGAATTCTCTGCCTGCCTTTCCCCAGTGCTCTGCAAGCTCTCCAGGACAACAGCAAATCTGGGGCTCTGTGCTTTCTTTCGTTCTGAACAAGTGTTACTGTTTTCTGCACAAAAGCGATTCTGCGAAGCAATGTGAACAGGCACAGAGAAGGTGCTAGCAGGGAATTCTCTGCCTGCCTTTCCCCAGTGCTCTGCAAGCTCTCCAGGACAACATAAAATCTGTTGCTCTGTGCTTTCTTTCGTTCTGAACAAGTGTTACTGTTTTCTGCACAAAAGCGATTCTGCCAAGCAATGTGAACACTTCTGCTTCCAAGGCACAGAGAAGGTGCTAGCAGGGAATTCTCTGCCTGCCTTTCCCCAGTGCTCTGCAAGCTCTCCAGGACAACAGCAAATCTGGGGCTCTGTGCTTTCTTTCGTTCTGAACAAGTGTTACTGTTTTCTGCACAAAAGCGATTCTGCTAAGCAATGTGAACACTTCTGCTTCCCAGGCACAGAGAAGGTGCTAGCAGGGAATTCTCTGCCTGCCTTTCCCCAGTGCTCTGCAAGCTCTCCAGGACAACATAAAATCTGGGGCTCTGTGCTTTCTTTCGTTCTGAACAAGTGTTACTGTTTTCTGCACAAAAGCGATTCTGCGAAGCAATGTGAACAGGCACAGAGAAGGTGCTAGCAGGGAATTCTCTGCCTGCCTTTCCCCAGTGCTCTGCAAGCTCTCCAGGACAACATAAAATCTGTTGCTCTGTGCTTTCTTTCGTTCTGAACAAGTGTTAGTGTTTTCTGCACAAAAGCGATTCTGCGAAGCAATGGGAACACTTGTGCTTCCCAGGCACAGAGAAGGTGCTAGCAGGGAATTCTCTGCCTGCCTTTCCCCAGTGCTCTGCAAGCTCTCCAGGACAACATAAAATCTGGGGCTCTGTGCTTTCTTTCGTTCTGAACAAGTGTTACTGTTTTCTGCACAAAAGCGATTCTGCGAAGCAATGTGAACACTTGTGCTTCCCAGGCACAGAGAAGGTGCTAGCAGGGAATTCTCTGCCTGCCTTTCCCCAGTGCTCTGCAAGCTCTCCAGGACAACATAAAATCTGGGGCTCTGTGCTTTCTTTCGTTCTGAACAAGTGTTACTGTTTTCTGCACAAAAGCGATTCTGCTAAGCAATGTGAACAGGCACAGAGAAGGTGCTAGCAGGGAATTCTCTGCCTGCCTTTCCCCAGTGCTCTGCAAGCTCTCCAGGACAACATAAAATCTGGGGCTCTGTGCTTTCTTTCGTTCTGAACAAGTGTTACTGTTTTCTGCACAAAAGCGATTCTGCTAAGCAATGTGAACACTTGTGCTTCCCAGGCACAGAGAAGGTGCTAGCAGGGAATTCTCTGCCTGCCTTTCCCCAGTGCTCTGCAAGCTCTCCAGGACAACATAAAATCTGGGGCTCTGTGCTTTCTTTTGTTCTGAACAAGTGTTACTGTTTTCTGCACAAAAGCGATTCTGCGAAGCAATGTGAACACTTGTGCTTCCCAGGCACAGAGAAGGTGCTAGCAGGGAATTCTCTGCCTGCCTTTCCCCAGTGCTCTGCAAGCTCTCCAGGACAACATAAAATCTGGGGCTCTGTGCTTTCTTTCGTTCTGAACAAGTGTTACTGTTTTCTGCACAAAAGCGATTCTGCGAAGCAATGTGAACACTTGTGCTTCCCAGGCACAGAGAAGGTGCTAGCAGGGAATTCTCTGCCTGCCTTTCCCCAGTGCTCTGCAAGCTCTCCAGGACAACATAAAATCTGGGGCTCTGTGCTTTCTTTCGTTCTGAACAAGTGTTACTGTTTTCTGCACAAAAGCGATTCTGCGAAGCAATGTGAACACTTGTGCTTCCCAGGCACAGAGAAGGTGCTAGCAGGGAATTCTCTGCCTGCCTTTCCCCAGTGCTCTGCAAGCTCTCCAGGACAACATAAAATCTGGGGCTCTGTGCTTTCTTTTGTTCTGAACAAGTGTTACTGTTTTCTGCACAAAAGCTATTCTGCGAAGCAATGTGAACACTTCTGCTTCCCAGGCACAGAGAAGGTGCTAGCAGGGAATTCTCTGCCTGCCTTTCCCCAGTGCTCTGCAAGCTCTCCAGGACAACAGCAAATCTGGGGCTCTGTGCTTTCTTTCGTTCTGAACAAGTGTTACTGTTTTCTGCACAAAAGCGATTCTGCGAAGCAATGTGAACAGGCACAGAGAAGGTGCTAGCAGGGAATTCTCTGCCTGCCTTTCCCCAGTGCTCTGCAAGCTCTCCAGGACAACAGCAAATCTGGGGCTCTGTGCTTTCTTTCGTTCTGAACAAGTGTTACTGTTTTCTGCACAAAAGCGATTCTGCCAAGCAATGTGAACACTTCTGCTTCCAAGGCACAGAGAAGGTGCTAGCAGGGAATTCTCTGCCTGCCTTTCCCCAGTGCTCTGCAAGCTCTCCAGGACAACAGCAAATCTGGGGCTCTGTGCTTTCTTTCGTTCTGAACAAGTGTTACTGTTTTCTGCACAAAAGCGATTCTGCTAAGCAATGTGAACACTTCTGCTTCCCAGGCACAGAGAAGGTGCTAGCAGGGAATTCTCTGCCTGCCTTTCCCCAGTGCTCTGCAAGCTCTCCAGGACAACATAAAATCTGGGGCTCTGTGCTTTCTTTCGTTCTGAACAAGTGTTACTGTTTTCTGCACAAAAGCGATTCTGCCAAGCAATGTGAACAGGCACAGAGAAGGTGCTAGCAGGGAATTCTCTGCCTGCCTTTCCCCAGTGCTCTGCAAGCTCTCCAGGACAACATAAAATCTGTTGCTCTGTGCTTTCTTTCGTTCTGAACAAGTGTTAGTGTTTTCTGCACAAAAGCGATTCTGCGAAGCAATGGGAACACTTGTGCTTCCCAGGCACAGAGAAGGTGCTAGCAGGGAATTCTCTGCCTGCCTTTCCCCAGTGCTCTGCAAGCTCTCCAGGACAACATAAAATCTGGGGCTCTGTGCTTTCTTTCGTTCTGAACAAGTGTTACTGTTTTCTGCACAAAAGCGATTCTGCGAAGCAATGTGAACACTTGTGCTTCCCAGGCACAGAGAAGGTGCTAGCAGGGAATTCTCTGCCTGCCTTTCCCCAGTGCTCTGCAAGCTCTCCAGGACAACATAAAATCTGGGGCTCTGTGCTTTCTTTCGTTCTGAACAAGTGTTACTGTTTTCTGCACAAAAGCGATTCTGCGAAGCAATGTGAACAGGCACAGAGAAGGTGCTAGCAGGGAATTCTCTGCCTGCCTTTCCCCAGTGCTCTGCAAGCTCTCCAGGACAACATAAAATCTGGGGCTCTGTGCTTTCTTTCGTTCTGAACAAGTGTTACTGTTTTCTGCACAAAAGCGATTCTGCGAAGCAATGTGAACACTTCTGCTTCCAAGGCACAGAGAAGGTGCTAGCAGGGAATTCTCTGCCTGCCTTTCCCCAGTGCTCTGCAAGCTCTCCAGGACAACAGCAAATCTGGGGCTCTGTGCTTTCTTTTGTTCTGAACAAGTGTTACTGTTTTCTGCACAAAAGCGATTCTGCGAAGCAATGTGAACACTTCTGCTTCCCAGGCACAGAGAAGGTGCTAGCAGGGAATTCTCTGCCTGCCTTTCCCCAGTGCTCTGCAAGCTCTCCAGGACAACATAAAATCTGGGGCTCTGTGCTTTCTTTCGTTCTGAACAAGTGTTACTGTTTTCTGCACAAAAGCGATTCTGCCAAGCAATGTGAACACTTGTGCTTCCCAGGCACAGAGAAGGTGCTAGCAGGGAATTCTCTGCCTGCCTTTCCCCAGTGCTCTGCAAGCTCTCCAGGACAACAGCAAATCTGGGGCTCTGTGCTTTCTTTCGTTCTGAACAAGTGTTACTGTTTTCTGCACAAAAGCGATTCTGCCAAGCAATGTGAACACTTGTGCTTCACAGGCACAGAGAAGGTGCTAGCAGGGAATTCTCTGCCTGCCTTTCCCCAGTGCTCTGCAAGCTCTCCAGGACAACAGCAAATCTGGGGCTCTGTGCTTTCTTTCGTTCTGAACAAGTGTTACTGTTTTCTGCACAAAAGCGATTCTGCGAAGCAATGTGAACACTTGTGCTTCCCAGGCACAGAGAAGGTGCTAGCAGGGAATTCTCTGCCTGCCTTTCCCCAGTGCTCTGCAAGCTCTCCAGGACAACATAAAATCTGGGGCTCTGTGCTTTCTTTCGTTCTGAACAAGTGTTAGTGTTTTCTGCACAAAAGCGATTCTGCGAAGCAATGTGAACACTTGTGCTTCCCAGGCACAGAGAAGGTGCTAGCAGGGAATTCTCTGCCTGCCTTTCCCCAGTGCTCTGCAAGCTCTCCAGGACAACATAAAATCTGGGGCTCTGTGCTTTCTTTCGTTCTGAACAAGTGTTACTGTTTTCTGCACAAAAGCGATTCTGCTAAGCAATGTGAACAGGCACAGAGAAGGTGCTAGCAGGGAATTCTCTGCCTGCCTTTCCCCAGTGCTCTGCAAGCTCTCCAGGACAACATAAAATCTGGGGCTCTGTGCTTTCTTTCGTTCTGAACAAGTGTTACTGTTTTCTGCACAAAAGCGATTCTGCTAAGCAATGTGAACACTTGTGCTTCCCAGGCACAGAGAAGGTGCTAGCAGGGAATTCTCTGCCTGCCTTTCCCCAGTGCTCTGCAAGCTCTCCAGGACAACATAAAATCTGGGGCTCTGTGCTTTCTTTTGTTCTGAACAAGTGTTACTGTTTTCTGCACAAAAGCGATTCTGCGAAGCAATGTGAACACTTGTGCTTCCCAGGCACAGAGAAGGTGCTAGCAGGGAATTCTCTGCCTGCCTTTCCCCAGTGCTCTGCAAGCTCTCCAGGACAACATAAAATCTGGGGCTCTGTGCTTTCTTTCGTTCTGAACAAGTGTTACTGTTTTCTGCACATAAGCGATTCTGCGAAGCAATGTGAACACTTGTGCTTCCCAGGCACAGAGAAGGTGCTAGCAGGGAATTCTCTGCCTGCCTTTCCCCAGTGCTCTGCAAGCTCTCCAGGACAACATAAAATCTGGGGCTCTGTGCTTTCTTTCGTTCTGAACAAGTGTTACTGTTTTCTGCACAAAAGCGATTCTGCGAAGCAATGTGAACACTTGTGCTTCCCAGGCACAGAGAAGGTGCTAGCAGGGAATTCTCTGCCTGCCTTTCCCCAGTGCTCTGCAAGCTCTCCAGGACAACATAAAATCTGGGGCTCTGTGCTTTCTTTCGTTCTGAACAAGTGTTACTGTTTTCTGCACAAAAGCGATTCTGCCAAGCAATGTGAACACTTCTGCTTCCAAGGCACAGAGAAGGTGCTAGCAGGGAATTCTCTGCCTGCCTTTCCCCAGTGCTCTGCAAGCTCTCCAGGACAACAGCAAATCTGGGGCTCTGTGCTTTCTTTCGTTCTGAACAAGTGTTACTGTTTTCTGCACAAAAGCGATTCTGCTAAGCAATGTGAACACTTCTGCTTCCCAGGCACAGAGAAGGTGCTAGCAGGGAATTCTCTGCCTGCCTTTCCCCAGTGCTCTGCAAGCTCTCCAGGACAACATAAAATCTGGGGCTCTGTGCTTTCTTTCGTTCTGAACAAGTGTTAGTGTTTTCTGCACAAAAGCGATTCTGCGAAGCAATGTGAACAGGCACAGAGAAGGTGCTAGCAGGGAATTCTCTGCCTGCCTTTCCCCAGTGCTCTGCAAGCTCTCCAGGACAACATAAAATCTGTTGCTCTGTGCTTTCTTTCGTTCTGAACAAGTGTTAGTGTTTTCTGCACAAAAGCGATTCTGCGAAGCAATGGGAACACTTGTGCTTCCCAGGCACAGAGAAGGTGCTAGCAGGGAATTCTCTGCCTGCCTTTCCCCAGTGCTCTGCAAGCTCTCCAGGACAACATAAAATCTGGGGCTCTGTGCTTTCTTTCGTTCTGAACAAGTGTTACTGTTTTCTGCACAAAAGCGATTCTGCGAAGCAATGTGAACACTTGTGCTTCCCAGGCACAGAGAAGGTGCTAGCAGGGAATTCTCTGCCTGCCTTTCCCCAGTGCTCTGCAAGCTCTCCAGGACAACATAAAATCTGGGGCTCTGTGCTTTCTTTCGTTCTGAACAAGTGTTACTGTTTTCTGCACAAAAGCGATTCTGCGAAGCAATGTGAACAGGCACAGAGAAGGTGCTAGCAGGGAATTCTCTGCCTGCCTTTCCCCAGTGCTCTGCAAGCTCTCCAGGACAACATAAAATCTGGGGCTCTGTGCTTTCTTTCGTTCTGAACAAGTGTTACTGTTTTCTGCACAAAAGCGATTCTGCGAAGCAATGTGAACACTTCTGCTTCCAAGGCACAGAGAAGGTGCTAGCAGGGAATTCTCTGCCTGCCTTTCCCCAGTGCTCTGCAAGCTCTCCAGGACAACAGCAAATCTGGGGCTCTGTGCTTTCTTTTGTTCTGAACAAGTGTTACTGTTTTCTGCACAAAAGCGATTCTGCGAAGCAATGTGAACACTTCTGCTTCCCAGGCACAGAGAAGGTGCTAGCAGGGAATTCTCTGCCTGCCTTTCCCCAGTGCTCTGCAAGCTCTCCAGGACAACAGCAAATCTGGGGCTCTGTGCTTTCTTTCGTTCTGAACAAGTGTTACTGTTTTCTGCACAAAAGCGATTCTGCGAAGCAATGTGAACAGGCACAGAGAAGGTGCTAGCAGGGAATTCTCTGCCTGCCTTTCCCCAGTGCTCTGCAAGCTCTCCAGGACAACATAAAATCTGTTGCTCTGTGCTTTCTTTCGTTCTGAACAAGTGTTAGTGTTTTCTGCACAAAAGCGATTCTGCGAAGCAATGTGAACACTTGTGCTTCCCAGGCACAGAGAAGGTGCTAGCAGGGAATTCTCTGCCTGCCTTTCCCCAGTGCTCTGCAAGCTCTCCAGGACAACATAAAATCTGGGGCTCTGTGCTTTCTTTCGTTCTGAACAAGTGTTACTGTTTTCTGCACAAAAGCGATTCTGCCAAGCAATGTGAACACTTGTGCTTCACAGGCACAGAGAAGGTGCTAGCAGGGAATTCTCTGCCTGCCTTTCCCCAGTGCTCTGCAAGCTCTCCAGGACAACATAAAATCTGGGGCTCTGTGCTTTCTTTCGTTCTGAACAAGTGTTACTGTTTTCTGCACAAAAGCGATTCTGCCAAGCAATGTGAACACTTGTGCTTCCCAGGCACAGAGAAGGTGCTAGCAGGGAATTCTCTGCCTGCCTTTCCCCAGTGCTCTGCAAGCTCTCCAGGACAACAGCAAATCTGGGGCTCTGTGCTTTCTTTCGTTCTGAACAAGTGTTACTGTTTTCTGCACAAAAGCGATTCTGCCAAGCAATGTGAACACTTGTGCTTCACAGGCACAGAGAAGGTGCTAGCAGGGAATTCTCTGCCTGCCTTTCCCCAGTGCTCTGCAAGCTCTCCAGGACAACAGCAAATCTGGGGCTCTGTGCTTTCTTTCGTTCTGAACAAGTGTTACTGTTTTCTGCACAAAAGCGATTCTGCGAAGCAATGTGAACACTTGTGCTTCCCAGGCACAGAGAAGGTGCTAGCAGGGAATTCTCTGCCTGCCTTTCCCCAGTGCTCTGCAAGCTCTCCAGGACAACATAAAATCTGGGGCTCTGTGCTTTCTTTCGTTCTGAACAAGTGTTACTGTTTTCTGCACAAAAGCGATTCTGCTAAGCAATGTGAACAGGCACAGAGAAGGTGCTAGCAGGGAATTCTCTGCCTGCCTTTCCCCAGTGCTCTGCAAGCTCTCCAGGACAACATAAAATCTGGGGCTCTGTGCTTTCTTTCGTTCTGAACAAGTGTTACTGTTTTCTGCACAAAAGCGATTCTGCTAAGCAATGTGAACACTTGTGCTTCCCAGGCACAGAGAAGGTGCTAGCAGGGAATTCTCTGCCTGCCTTTCCCCAGTGCTCTGCAAGCTCTCCAGGACAACATAAAATCTGGGGCTCTGTGCTTTCTTTTGTTCTGAACAAGTGTTACTGTTTTCTGCACAAAAGCGATTCTGCGAAGCAATGTGAACACTTGTGCTTCCCAGGCACAGAGAAGGTGCTAGCAGGGAATTCTCTGCCTGCCTTTCCCCAGTGCTCTGCAAGCTCTCCAGGACAACATAAAATCTGGGGCTCTGTGCTTTCTTTCGTTCTGAACAAGTGTTACTGTTTTCTGCACAAAAGCGATTCTGCGAAGCAATGTGAACACTTGTGCTTCCCAGGCACAGAGAAGGTGCTAGCAGGGAATTCTCTGCCTGCCTTTCCCCAGTGCTCTGCAAGCTCTCCAGGACAACATAAAATCTGGGGCTCTGTGCTTTCTTTCGTTCTGAACAAGTGTTACTGTTTTCTGCACAAAAGCGATTCTGCGAAGCAATGTGAACACTTGTGCTTCCCAGGCACAGAGAAGGTGCTAGCAGGGAATTCTCTGCCTGCCTTTCCCCAGTGCTCTGCAAGCTCTCCAGGACAACATAAAATCTGGGGCTCTGTGCTTTCTTTTGTTCTGAACAAGTGTTACTGTTTTCTGCACAAAAGCGATTCTGCTAAGCAATGTGAACACTTCTGCTTCCCAGGCACAGAGAAGGTGCTAGCAGGGAATTCTCTGCCTGCCTTTCCCCAGTGCTCTGCAAGCTCTCCAGGACAACAGCAAATCTGGGGCTCTGTGCTTTCTTTCGTTCTGAACAAGTGTTACTGTTTTCTGCACAAAAGCGATTCTGCGAAGCAATGTGAACAGGCACAGAGAAGGTGCTAGCAGGGAATTCTCTGCCTGCCTTTCCCCAGTGCTCTGCAAGCTCTCCAGGACAACATAAAATCTGTTGCTCTGTGCTTTCTTTCGTTCTGAACAAGTGTTACTGTTTTCTGCACAAAAGCGATTCTGCCAAGCAATGTGAACACTTCTGCTTCCAAGGCACAGAGAAGGTGCTAGCAGGGAATTCTCTGCCTGCCTTTCCCCAGTGCTCTGCAAGCTCTCCAGGACAACAGCAAATCTGGGGCTCTGTGCTTTCTTTCGTTCTGAACAAGTGTTACTGTTTTCTGCACAAAAGCGATTCTGCTAAGCAATGTGAACACTTCTGCTTCCCAGGCACAGAGAAGGTGCTAGCAGGGAATTCTCTGCCTGCCTTTCCCCAGTGCTCTGCAAGCTCTCCAGGACAACATAAAATCTGGGGCTCTGTGCTTTCTTTCGTTCTGAACAAGTGTTACTGTTTTCTGCACAAAAGCGATTCTGCGAAGCAATGTGAACAGGCACAGAGAAGGTGCTAGCAGGGAATTCTCTGCCTGCCTTTCCCCAGTGCTCTGCAAGCTCTCCAGGACAACATAAAATCTGTTGCTCTGTGCTTTCTTTCGTTCTGAACAAGTGTTAGTGTTTTCTGCACAAAAGCGATTCTGCGAAGCAATGGGAACACTTGTGCTTCCCAGGCACAGAGAAGGTGCTAGCAGGGAATTCTCTGCCTGCCTTTCCCCAGTGCTCTGCAAGCTCTCCAGGACAACATAAAATCTGGGGCTCTGTGCTTTCTTTCGTTCTGAACAAGTGTTACTGTTTTCTGCACAAAAGCGATTCTGCGAAGCAATGTGAACACTTGTGCTTCCCAGGCACAGAGAAGGTGCTAGCAGGGAATTCTCTGCCTGCCTTTCCCCAGTGCTCTGCAAGCTCTCCAGGACAACATAAAATCTGGGGCTCTGTGCTTTCTTTCGTTCTGAACAAGTGTTACTGTTTTCTGCACAAAAGCGATTCTGCGAAGCAATGTGAACAGGCACAGAGAAGGTGCTAGCAGGGAATTCTCTGCCTGCCTTTCCCCAGTGCTCTGCAAGCTCTCCAGGACAACATAAAATCTGGGGCTCTGTGCTTTCTTTCGTTCTGAACAAGTGTTACTGTTTTCTGCACAAAAGCGATTCTGCGAAGCAATGTGAACACTTCTGCTTCCCAGGCACAGAGAAGGTGCTAGCAGGGAATTCTCTGCCTGCCTTTCCCCAGTGCTCTGCAAGCTCTCCAGGACAACAGCAAATCTGGGGCTCTGTGCTTTCTTTCGTTCTGAACAAGTGTTACTGTTTTCTGCACAAAAGCGATTCTGCGAAGCAATGTGAACAGGCACAGAGAAGGTGCTAGCAGGGAATTCTCTGCCTGCCTTTCCCCAGTGCTCTGCAAGCTCTCCAGGACAACATAAAATCTGTTGCTCTGTGCTTTCTTTCGTTCTGAACAAGTGTTAGTGTTTTCTGCACAAAAGCGATTCTGCGAAGCAATGGGAACACTTGTGCTTCCCAGGCACAGAGAAGGTGCTAGCAGGGAATTCTCTGCCTGCCTTTCCCCAGTGCTCTGCAAGCTCTCCAGGACAACATAAAATCTGGGGCTCTGTGCTTTCTTTCGTTCTGAACAAGTGTTACTGTTTTCTGCACAAAAGCGATTCTGCTAAGCAATGTGAACACTTGTGCTTCCCAGGCACAGAGAAGGTGCTAGCAGGGAATTCTCTGCCTGCCTTTCCCCAGTGCTCTGCAAGCTCTCCAGGACAACATAAAATCTGGGGCTCTGTGCTTTCTTTCGTTCTGAACAAGTGTTACTGTTTTCTGCACAAAAGCGATTCTGCGAAGCAATGTGAACAGGCACAGAGAAGGTGCTAGCAGGGAATTCTCTGCCTGCCTTTCCCCAGTGCTCTGCAAGCTCTCCAGGACAACATAAAATCTGGGGCTCTGTGCTTTCTTTCGTTCTGAACAAGTGTTACTGTTTTCTGCACAAAAGCGATTCTGCGAAGCAATGTGAACACTTCTGCTTCCCAGGCACAGAGAAGGTGCTAGCAGGGAATTCTCTGCCTGCCTTTCCCCAGTGCTCTGCAAGCTCTCCAGGACAACATAAAATCTGGGGCTCTGTGCTTTCTTTCGTTCTGAACAAGTGTTACTGTTTTCTGCACAAAAGCGATTCTGCTAAGCAATGTGAACACTTCTGCTTCCCAGGCACAGAGAAGGTGCTAGCAGGGAATTCTCTGCCTGCCTTTCCCCAGTGCTCTGCAAGCTCTCCAGGACAACATAAAATCTGGGGCTCTGTGCTTTCTTTCGTTCTGAACAAGTGTTACTGTTTTCTGCACAAAAGCGATTCTGCGAAGCAATGTGAACAGGCACAGAGAAGGTGCTAGCAGGGAATTCTCTGCCTGCCTTTCCCCAGTGCTCTGCAAGCTCTCCAGGACAACATAAAATCTGTTGCTCTGTGCTTTCTTTCGTTCTGAACAAGTGTTAGTGTTTTCTGCACAAAAGCGATTCTGCGAAGCAATGGGAACACTTGTGCTTCCCAGGCACAGAGAAGGTGCTAGCAGGGAATTCTCTGCCTGCCTTTCCCCAGTGCTCTGCAAGCTCTCCAGGACAACATAAAATCTGGGGCTCTGTGCTTTCTTTCGTTCTGAACAAGTGTTACTGTTTTCTGCACAAAAGCGATTCTGCGAAGCAATGTGAACACTTGTGCTTCCCAGGCACAGAGAAGGTGCTAGCAGGGAATTCTCTGCCTGCCTTTCCCCAGTGCTCTGCAAGCTCTCCAGGACAACATAAAATCTGGGGCTCTGTGCTTTCTTTCGTTCTGAACAAGTGTTAGTGTTTTCTGCACAAAAGCGATTCTGCGAAGCAATGTGAACACTTGTGCTTCCCAGGCACAGAGAAGGTGCTAGCAGGGAATTCTCTGCCTGCCTTTCCCCAGTGCTCTGCAAGCTCTCCAGGACAACATAAAATCTGGGGCTCTGTGCTTTCTTTCGTTCTGAACAAGTGTTAGTGTTTTCTGCACAAAAGCGATTCTGCGAAGCAATGTGAACACTTGTGCTTCCCAGGCACAGAGAAGGTGCTAGCAGGGAATTCTCTGCCTGCCTTTCCCCAGTGCTCTGCAAGCTCTCCAGGACAACATAAAATCTGGGGCTCTGTGCTTTCTTTCGTTCTGAACAAGTGTTACTGTTTTCTGCACAAAAGCGATTCTGCGAAGCAATGTGAACACTTGTGTTTCCCAGGCACAGAGAAGGTGCTAGCAGGGAATTCTCTGCCTGCCTTTCCCCAGTGCTCTGCAAGCTCTCCAGGACAACATAAAATCTGGGGCTCTGTGCTTTCTTTCGTTCTGAACAAGTGTTACTGTTTTCTGCACAAAAGCGATTCTGCGAAGCAATGTGAACACTTGTGCTTCCCAGGCACAGAGAAGGTGCTAGCAGGGAATTCTCTGCCTGCCTTTCCCCAGTGCTCTGCAAGCTCTCCAGGACAACATAAAATCTGGGGCTCTGTGCTTTCTTTCGTTCTGAACAAGTGTTACTGTTTTCTGCACAAAAGCGATTCTGCTAAGCAATGTGAACACTTGTGCTTCCCAGGCACAGAGAAGGTGCTAGCAGGGAATTCTCTGCCTGCCTTTCCCCAGTGCTCTGCAAGCTCTCCAGGACAACATAAAATCTGGGGCTCTGTGCTTTCTTTCGTTCTGAACAAGTGTTACTGTTTTCTGCACAAAAGCGATTCTGCTAAGCAATGTGAACACTTGTGCTTCCCAGGCACAGAGAAGGTGCTAGCAGGGAATTCTCTGCCTGCCTTTCCCCAGTGCTCTGCAAGCTCTCCAGGACAACATAAAATCTGGGGCTCTGTGCTTTCTTTTGTTCTGAACAAGTGTTACTGTTTTCTGCACAAAAGCGATTCTGCGAAGCAATGTGAACACTTCTGCTTCCCAGGCACAGAGAAGGTGCTAGCAGGGAATTCTCTGCCTGCCTTTCCCCAGTGCTCTGCAAGCTCTCCAGGACAACATAAAATCTGGGGCTCTGTGCTTTCTTTCGTTCTGAACAAGTGTTACTGTTTTCTGCACAAAAGCGATTCTGCGAAGCAATGTGAACACTTGTGCTTCCCAGGCACAGAGAAGGTGCTAGCAGGGAATTCTCTGCCTGCCTTTCCCCAGTGCTCTGCAAGCTCTCCAGGACAACATAAAATCTGGGGCTCTGTGCTTTCTTTCGTTCTGAACAAGTGTTACTGTTTTCTGCACAAAAGCGATTCTGCGAAGCAATGTGAACACTTGTGCTTCCCAGGCACAGAGAAGGTGCTAGCAGGGAATTCTCTGCCTGCCTTTCCCCAGTGCTCTGCAAGCTCTCCAGGACAACATAAAATCTGGGGCTCTGTGCTTTCTTTTGTTCTGAACAAGTGTTACTGTTTTCTGCACAAAAGCGATTCTGCTAAGCAATGTGAACACTTCTGCTTCCAAGGCACAGAGAAGGTGCTAGCAGGGAATTCTCTGCCTGCCTTTCCCCAGTGCTCTGCAAGCTCTCCAGGACAACAGCAAATCTGGGGCTCTGTGCTTTCTTTCGTTCTGAACAAGTGTTACTGTTTTCTGCACAAAAGCGATTCTGCGAAGCAATGTGAACAGGCACAGAGAAGGTGCTAGCAGGGAATTCTCTGCCTGCCTTTCCCCAGTGCTCTGCAAGCTCTCCAGGACAACATAAAATCTGTTGCTCTGTGCTTTCTTTCGTTCTGAACAAGTGTTACTGTTTTCTGCACAAAAGCGATTCTGCCAAGCAATGTGAACACTTCTGCTTCCAAGGCACAGAGAAGGTGCTAGCAGGGAATTCTCTGCCTGCCTTTCCCCAGTGCTCTGCAAGCTCTCCAGGACAACAGCAAATCTGGGGCTCTGTGCTTTCTTTCGTTCTGAACAAGTGTTACTGTTTTCTGCACAAAAGCGATTCTGCTAAGCAATGTGAACACTTCTGCTTCCCAGGCACAGAGAAGGTGCTAGCAGGGAATTCTCTGCCTGCCTTTCCCCAGTGCTCTGCAAGCTCTCCAGGACAACATAAAATCTGGGGCTCTGTGCTTTCTTTCGTTCTGAACAAGTGTTAGTGTTTTCTGCACAAAAGCGATTCTGCGAAGCAATGTGAACAGGCACAGAGAAGGTGCTAGCAGGGAATTCTCTGCCTGCCTTTCCCCAGTGCTCTGCAAGCTCTCCAGGACAACATAAAATCTGTTGCTCTGTGCTTTCTTTCGTTCTGAACAAGTGTTAGTGTTTTCTGCACAAAAGCGATTCTGCGAAGCAATGGGAACACTTGTGCTTCCCAGGCACAGAGAAGGTGCTAGCAGGGAATTCTCTGCCTGCCTTTCCCCAGTGCTCTGCAAGCTCTCCAGGACAACATAAAATCTGGGGCTCTGTGCTTTCTTTCGTTCTGAACAAGTGTTACTGTTTTCTGCACAAAAGCGATTCTGCGAAGCAATGTGAACACTTGTGCTTCCCAGGCACAGAGAAGGTGCTAGCAGGGAATTCTCTGCCTGCCTTTCCCCAGTGCTCTGCAAGCTCTCCAGGACAACATAAAATCTGGGGCTCTGTGCTTTCTTTCGTTCTGAACAAGTGTTACTGTTTTCTGCACAAAAGCGATTCTGCGAAGCAATGTGAACAGGCACAGAGAAGGTGCTAGCAGGGAATTCTCTGCCTGCCTTTCCCCAGTGCTCTGCAAGCTCTCCAGGACAACATAAAATCTGGGGCTCTGTGCTTTCTTTCGTTCTGAACAAGTGTTACTGTTTTCTGCACAAAAGCGATTCTGCGAAGCAATGTGAACACTTCTGCTTCCCAGGCACAGAGAAGGTGCTAGCAGGGAATTCTCTGCCTGCCTTTCCCCAGTGCTCTGCAAGCTCTCCAGGACAACAGCAAATCTGGGGCTCTGTGCTTTCTTTCGTTCTGAACAAGTGTTACTGTTTTCTGCACAAAAGCGATTCTGCGAAGCAATGTGAACAGGCACAGAGAAGGTGCTAGCAGGGAATTCTCTGCCTGCCTTTCCCCAGTGCTCTGCAAGCTCTCCAGGACAACATAAAATCTGTTGCTCTGTGCTTTCTTTCGTTCTGAACAAGTGTTAGTGTTTTCTGCACAAAAGCGATTCTGCGAAGCAATGGGAACACTTGTGCTTCCCAGGCACAGAGAAGGTGCTAGCAGGGAATTCTCTGCCTGCCTTTCCCCAGTGCTCTGCAAGCTCTCCAGGACAACATAAAATCTGGGGCTCTGTGCTTTCTTTCGTTCTGAACAAGTGTTACTGTTTTCTGCACAAAAGCGATTCTGCGAAGCAATGTGAACACTTGTGCTTCCCAGGCACAGAGAAGGTGCTAGCAGGGAATTCTCTGCCTGCCTTTCCCCAGTGCTCTGCAAGCTCTCCAGGACAACATAAAATCTGGGGCTCTGTGCTTTCTTTCGTTCTGAACAAGTGTTACTGTTTTCTGCACAAAAGCGATTCTGCGAAGCAATGTGAACAGGCACAGAGAAGGTGCTAGCAGGGAATTCTCTGCCTGCCTTTCCCCAGTGCTCTGCAAGCTCTCCAGGACAACATAAAATCTGGGGCTCTGTGCTTTCTTTCGTTCTGAACAAGTGTTACTGTTTTCTGCACAAAAGCGATTCTGCGAAGCAATGTGAACACTTGTGCTTCCCAGGCACAGAGAAGGTGCTAGCAGGGAATTCTCTGCCTGCCTTTCCCCAGTGCTCTGCAAGCTCTCCAGGACAACATAAAATCTGGGGCTCTGTGCTTTCTTTTGTTCTGAACAAGTGTTACTGTTTTCTGCACAAAAGCGATTCTGCGAAGCAATGTGAACACTTCTGCTTCCCAGGCACAGAGAAGGTGCTAGCAGGGAATTCTCTGCCTGCCTTTCCCCAGTGCTCTGCAAGCTCTCCAGGACAACAGCAAATCTGGGGCTCTGTGCTTTCTTTCGTTCTGAACAAGTGTTACTGTTTTCTGCACAAAAGCGATTCTGCGAAGCAATGTGAACAGGCACAGAGAAGGTGCTAGCAGGGAATTCTCTGCCTGCCTTTCCCCAGTGCTCTGCAAGCTCTCCAGGACAACATAAAATCTGTTGCTCTCTGCTTTCTTTCGTTCTGAACAAGTGTTACTGTTTTCTGCACAAAAGCGATTCTGCCAAGCAATGTGAACACTTCTGCTTCCAAGGCACAGAGAAGGTGCTAGCAGGGAATTCTCTGCCTGCCTTTCCCCAGTGCTCTGCAAGCTCTCCAGGACAACAGCAAATCTGGGGCTCTGTGCTTTCTTTCGTTCTGAACAAGTGTTACTGTTTTCTGCACAAAAGCGATTCTGCGAAGCAATGTGAACACTTCTGCTTCCCAGGCACAGAGAAGGTGCTAGCAGGGAATTCTCTGCCTGCCTTTCCCCAGTGCTCTGCAAGCTCTCCAGGACAACATAAAATCTGGGGCTCTGTGCTTTCTTTCGTTCTGAACAAGTGTTACTGTTTTCTGCACAAAAGCGATTCTGCGAAGCAATGTGAACAGGCACAGAGAAGGTGCTAGCAGGGAATTCTCTGCCTGCCTTTCCCCAGTGCTCTGCAAGCTCTCCAGGACAACATAAAATCTGTTGCTCTGTGCTTTCTTTCGTTCTGAACAAGTGTTAGTGTTTTCTGCACAAAAGCGATTCTGCGAAGCAATGGGAACACTTGTGCTTCCCAGGCACAGAGAAGGTGCTAGCAGGGAATTCTCTGCCTGCCTTTCCCCAGTGCTCTGCAAGCTCTCCAGGACAACATAAAATCTGGGGCTCTGTGCTTTCTTTCGTTCTGAACAAGTGTTACTGTTTTCTGCACAAAAGCGATTCTGCGAAGCAATGTGAACACTTCTGCTTCCCAGGCACAGAGAAGGTGCTAGCAGGGAATTCTCTGCCTGCCTTTCCCCAGTGCTCTGCAAGCTCTCCAGGACAACATAAAATCTGGGGCTCTGTGCTTTCTTTCGTTCTGAACAAGTGTTACTGTTTTCTGCACAAAAGCGATTCTGCGAAGCAATGTGAACAGGCACAGAGAAGGTGCTAGCAGGGAATTCTCTGCCTGCCTTTCCCCAGTGCTCTGCAAGCTCTCCAGGACAACATAAAATCTGGGGCTCTGTGCTTTCTTTCGTTCTGAACAAGTGTTACTGTTTTCTGCACAAAAGCGATTCTGCGAAGCAATGTGAACACTTCTGCTTCCAAGGCACAGAGAAGGTGCTAGCAGGGAATTCTCTGCCTGCCTTTCCCCAGTGCTCTGCAAGCTCTCCAGGACAACAGCAAATCTGGGGCTCTGTGCTTTCTTTTGTTCTGAACAAGTGTTACTGTTTTCTGCACAAAAGCGATTCTGCGAAGCAATGTGAACACTTCTGCTTCCCAGGCACAGAGAAGGTGCTAGCAGGGAATTCTCTGCCTGCCTTTCCCCAGTGCTCTGCAAGCTCTCCAGGACAACAGCAAATCTGGGGCTCTGTGCTTTCTTTCGTTCTGAACAAGTGTTACTGTTTTCTGCACAAAAGCGATTCTGCGAAGCAATGTGAACAGGCACAGAGAAGGTGCTAGCAGGGAATTCTCTGCCTGCCTTTCCCCAGTGCTCTGCAAGCTCTCCAGGACAACATAAAATCTGTTGCTCTGTGCTTTCTTTCGTTCTGAACAAGTGTTAGTGTTTTCTGCACAAAAGCGATTCTGCGAAGCAATGGGAACACTTGTGCTTCCCAGGCACAGAGAAGGTGCTAGCAGGGAATTCTCTGCCTGCCTTTCCCCAGTGCTCTGCAAGCTCTCCAGGACAACATAAAATCTGGGGCTCTGTGCTTTCTTTCGTTCTGAACAAGTGTTACTGTTTTCTGCACAAAAGCGATTCTGCGAAGCAATGTGAACACTTGTGCTTCCCAGGCACAGAGAAGGTGCTAGCAGGGAATTCTCTGCCTGCCTTTCCCCAGTGCTCTGCAAGCTCTCCAGGACAACATAAAATCTGGGGCTCTGTGCTTTCTTTCGTTCTGAACAAGTGTTAGTGTTTTCTGCACAAAAGCGATTCTGCGAAGCAATGTGAACAGGCACAGAGAAGGTGCTAGCAGGGAATTCTCTGCCTGCCTTTCCCCAGTGCTCTGCAAGCTCTCCAGGACAACATAAAATCTGGGGCTCTGTGCTTTCTTTCGTTCTGAACAAGTGTTACTGTTTTCTGCACAAAAGCGATTCTGCGAAGCAATGTGAACACTTCTGCTTCCAAGGCACAGAGAAGGTGCTAGCAGGGAATTCTCTGCCTGCCTTTCCCCAGTGCTCTGCAAGCTCTCCAGGACAACAGCAAATCTGGGGCTCTGTGCTTTCTTTCGTTCTGAACAAGTGTTACTGTTTTCTGCACAAAAGCGATTCTGCTAAGCAATGTGAACACTTCTGCTTCCCAGGCACAGAGAAGGTGCTAGCAGGGAATTCTCTGCCTGCCTTTCCCCAGTGCTCTGCAAGCTCTCCAGGTCAACAGCAAATCTGGGGCTCTGTGCTTTCTTTCGTTCTGAACAAGTGTTAGTGTTTTCTGCACAAAAGCGATTCTGCGAAGCAATGTGAACAGGCACAGAGAAGGTGCTAGCAGGGAATTCTCTGCCTGCCTTTCCCCAGTGCTCTGCAAGCTCTCCAGGACAACATAAAATCTGTTGCTCTGTGCTTTCTTTCGTTCTGAACAAGTGTTAGTGTTTTCTGCACAAAAGCGATTCTGCGAAGCAATGGGAACACTTGTGCTTCCCAGGCACAGAGAAGGTGCTAGCAGGGAATTCTCTGCCTGCCTTTCCCCAGTGCTCTGCAAGCTCTCCAGGACAACATAAAATCTGGGGCTCTGTGCTTTCTTTCGTTCTGAACAAGTGTTACTGTTTTCTGCACAAAAGCGATTCTGCGAAGCAATGTGAACACTTCTGCTTCCCAGGCACAGAGAAGGTGCTAGCAGGGAATTCTCTGCCTGCCTTTCCCCAGTGCTCTGCAAGCTCTCCAAGACAACAGCAAATCTGGGGCTCTGTGCTTTCCTTCGTTCTGAACAACTGTTAATGTTTTCTGCACAAAAGAGATTCTGCGAAGCAATGGGAACACTTCAGTTTCCCAGGCACAGAGAAGGTGCTAGCAGGGAATTCTCTGCCTGCTTTTCCCCAGTGCTCTGCCAGCTCTCCAGGACAACATAAAATCTGGGGCTCTGTGCTTTCTTTCGTTCTGAACAAGTGTTACTGTTTTCTGCACAAAAGCGATTCTGCGAAGCAATGTGAACACTTCTGCTTCCCAGGCACAGAGAAGGTGCTAGCAGGGAATTCTCTGCCTGCCTTTCCCCAGTGCTCTGCAAGCTCTCCAGGACAACATAAAATCTGGGGCTCTGTGCTTTCTTTCGTTCTGAACAAGTGTTACTGTTTTCTGCACAAAAGCGATTCTGCGAAGCAATGTGAACACTTGTGCTTCCCAGGCACAGAGAAGGTGCTAGCAGGGAATTCTCTGCCTGCCTTTCCCCAGTGCTCTGCAAGCTCTCCAGGACAACATAAAATCTGGGGCTCTGTGCTTTCTTTCGTTCTGAACAAGTGTTACTGTTTTCTGCACAAAAGCGATTCTGCGAAGCAATGTGAACACTTGTGCTTCCCAGGCACAGAGAAGGTGCTAGCAGGGAATTCTCTGCCTGCCTTTCCCCAGTGCTCTGCAAGATCTCCAGGACAACATAAAATCTGGGGCTCTGTGCTTTCTTTCGTTCTGAACAAGTGTTACTGTTTTCTGCACAAAAGCGATTCTGCTAAGCAATGTGAACACTTGTGCTTCCCAGGCACAGAGAAGGTGCTAGCAGGGAATTCTCTGCCTGCCTTTCCCCAGTGCTCTGCAAGCTCTCCAGGACAACATAAAATCTGGGGCTCTGTGCTTTCTTTCGTTCTGAACAAGTGTTACTGTTTTCTGCACAAAAGCGATTCTGCTAAGCAATGTGAACACTTGTGCTTCCCAGGCACAGAGAAGGTGCTAGCAGGGAATTCTCTGCCTGCCTTTCCCCAGTGCTCTGCAAGCTCTCCAGGACAACAGCAACTCTGGGGCTCTGTGCTTTCTTTCGTTCTGAACAAGTGTTACTGTTTTCTGCACAAAAGCGATTCTGCGAAGCAATGTGAACACTTCTGCTTCCCAGGCACAGAGAAGGTGCTAGCAGGGAATTCTCTGCCTGCCTTTCCCCAGTGCTCTGCAAGCTCTCCAGGACAACATAAAATCTGGGGCTCTGTGCTTTCTTTCGTTCTGAACAAGTGTTACTGTTTTCTGCACAAAAGCGATTCTGCGAAGCAATGTGAACAGGCACAGAGAAGGTGCTAGCAGGGAATTCTCTGCCTGCCTTTCCCCAGTGCTCTGCAAGCTCTCCAGGACAACATAAAATCTGGGGCTCTGTGCTTTCTTTCGTTCTGAACAAGTGTTACTGTTTTCTGCACAAAAGCGATTCTGCGAAGCAATGTGAACACTTGTGCTTCCCAGGCACAGAGAAGGTGCTAGCAGGGAATTCTCTGCCTGCCTTTCCCCAGTGCTCTGCAAGCTCTCCAGGACAACATAAAATCTGGGGCTCTGTGCTTTCTTTCGTTCTGAACAAGTGTTACTGTTTTCTGCACAAAAGCGATTCTGCCAAGCAATGTGAACACTTGTGCTTCCCAGGCACAGAGAAGGTGCTAGCAGGGAATTCTCTGCCTGCCTTTCCCCAGTGCTCTGCAAGCTCTCCAGGACAACAGCAAATCTGGGGCTCTGTGCTTTCTTTCGTTCTGAACAAGTGTTACTGTTTTCTGCACAAAAGCGATTCTGCGAAGCAATGTGAACACTTGTGCTTCCCAGGCACAGAGAAGGTGCTAGCAGGGAATTCTCTGCCTGCCTTTCCCCAGTGCTCTGCAAGCTCTCCAGGACAACATAAAATCTGGGGCTCTGTGCTTTCTTTCGTTCTGAACAAGTGTTACTGTTTTCTGCACAAAAGCGATTCTGCTAAGCAATGTGAACACTTGTGCTTCCCAGGCACAGAGAAGGTGCTAGCAGGGAATTCTCTGCCTGCCTTTCCCCAGTGCTCTGCAAGCTCTCCAGGACAACATAAAATCTGGGGCTCTGTGCTTTCTTTCGTTCTGAACAAGTGTTACTGTTTTCTGCACAAAAGCGATTCTGCTAAGCAATGTGAACACTTGTGCTTCCCAGGCACAGAGAAGGTGCTAGCAGGGAATTCTCTGCCTGCCTTTCCCCAGTGCTCTGCAAGCTCTCCAGGACAACATAAAATCTGGGGCTCTGTGCTTTCTTTCGTTCTGAACAAGTGTTACTGTTTTCTGCACAAAAGCGATTCTGCGAAGCAATGTGAACAGGCACAGAGAAGGTGCTAGCAGGGAATTCTCTGCCTGCCTTTCCCCAGTGCTCTGCAAGCTCTCCAGGACAACATAAAATCTGGGGCTCTGTGCTTTCTTTCGTTCTGAACAAGTGTTACTGTTTTCTGCACAAAAGCGATACTGCCAAGCAATGTGAACACTTGTGCTTCCCAGGCACAGAGAAGGTGCTAGCAGGGAATTCTCTGCCTGCCTTTCCCCAGTGCTCTGCAAGCTCTCCAGGACAACAGCAAATCTGGGGCTCTGTGCTTTCTTTCGTTCTGAACAAGTGTTACTGTTTTCTGCACAAAAGCGATTCTGCGAAGCAATGTGAACACTTGTGCTTCCCAGGCACAGAGAAGGTGCTAGCAGGGAATTCTCTGCCTGCCTTTCCCCAGTGCTCTGCAAGCTCTCCAGGACAACATAAAATCTGGGGCTCTGTGCTTTCTTTCGTTCTGAACAAGTGTTACTGTTTTCTGCACAAAAGCGATTCTGCGAAGCAATGTGAACACTTGTGCTTCCCAGGCACAGAGAAGGTGCTAGCAGGGAATTCTCTGCCTGCCTTTCCCCAGTGCTCTGCAAGCTCTCCAGGACAACATAAAATCTGGGGCTCTGTGCTTTCTTTCGTTCTGAACAAGTGTTAGTGTTTTCTGCACAAAAGCGATTCTGCGAAGCAATGTGAACAGGCACAGAGAAGGTGCTAGCAGGGAATTCTCTGCCTGCCTTTCCCCAGTGCTCTGCAAGCTCTCCAGGACAACATAAAATCTGGGGCTCTGTGCTTTCTTTCGTTCTGAACAAGTGTTACTGTTTTCTGCACAAAAGCGATTCTGCGAAGCAATGTGAACACTTGTGCTTCCCAGGCACAGAGAAGGTGCTAGCAGGGAATTCTCTGCCTGCCTTTCCCCAGTGCTCTGCAAGCTCTCCAGGACAACAGCAAATCTGGGGCTCTGTGCTTTCTTTCGTTCTGAACAAGTGTTACTGTTTTCTGCACAAAAGCGATTCTGCGAAGCAATGTGAACAGGCACAGAGAAGGTGCTAGCAGGGAATTCTCTGCCTGCCTTTCCCCAGTGCTCTGCAAGCTCTCCAGGACAACATAAAATCTGGGGCTCTGTGCTTTCTTTCGTTCTGAACAAGTGTTAGTGTTTTCTGCACAAAAGCGATTCTGCGAAGCAATGGGAACACTTGTGCTTCCCAGGCACAGAGAAGGTGCTAGCAGGGAATTCTCTGCCTGCCTTTCCCCAGTGCTCTGCAAGCTCTCCAGGACAACATAAAATCTGGGGCTCTGTGCTTTCTTTCGTTCTGAACAAGTGTTACTGTTTTCTGCACAAAAGCGATTCTGCGAAGCAATGTGAACACTTGTGCTTCCCAGGCACAGAGAAGGTGCTAGCAGGGAATTCTCTGCCTGCCTTTCCCCAGTGCTCTGCAAGCTCTCCAGGACAACATAAAATCTGGGGCTCTGTGCTTTCTTTCGTTCTGAACAAGTGTTACTGTTTTCTGCACAAAAGCGATTCTGCGAAGCAATGTGAACAGGCACAGAGAAGGTGCTAGCAGGGAATTCTCTGCCTGCCTTTCCCCAGTGCTCTGCAAGCTCTCCAGGACAACATAAAATCTGGGGCTCTGTGCTTTCTTTCGTTCTGAACAAGTGTTACTGTTTTCTGCACAAAAGCGATTCTGCCAAGCAATGTGAACACTTCTGCTTCCAAGGCACAGAGAAGGTGCTAGCAGGGAATTCTCTGCCTGCCTTTCCCCAGTGCTCTGCAAGCTCTCCAGGACAACAGCAAATCTGGGGCTCTGTGCTTTCTTTCGTTCTGAACAAGTGTTACTGTTTTCTGCACAAAAGCGATTCTGCTAAGCAATGTGAACACTTCTGCTTCCCAGGCACAGAGAAGGTGCTAGCAGGGAATTCTCTGCCTGCCTTTCCCCAGTGCTCTGCAAGCTCTCCAGGACAACAGCAAATCTGGGGCTCTGTGCTTTCTTTCGTTCTGAACAAGTGTTACTGTTTTCTGCACAAAAGCGATTCTGCGAAGCAATGTGAACAGGCACAGAGAAGGTGCTAGCAGGGAATTCTCTGCCTGCCTTTCCCCAGTGCTCTGCAAGCTCTCCAGGACAACATAAAATCTGGGGCTCTGTGCTTTCTTTCGTTCTGAACAAGTGTTAGTGTTTTCTGCACAAAAGCGATTCTGCGAAGCAATGGGAACACTTGTGCTTCCCAGGCACAGAGAAGGTGCTAGCAGGGAATTCTCTGCCTGCCTTTCCCCAGTGCTCTGCAAGCTCTCCAGGACAACATAAAATCTGGGGCTCTGTGCTTTCTTTCGTTCTGAACAAGTGTTACTGTTTTCTGCACAAAAGCGATTCTGCGAAGCAATGTGAACACTTGTGCTTCCCAGGCACAGAGAAGGTGCTAGCAGGGAATTCTCTGCCTGCCTTTCCCCAGTGCTCTGCAAGCTCTCCAGGACAACATAAAATCTGGGGCTCTGTGCTTTCTTTCGTTCTGAACAAGTGTTACTGTTTTCTGCACAAAAGCGATTCTGCGAAGCAATGTGAACAGGCACAGAGAAGGTGCTAGCAGGGAATTCTCTGCCTGCCTTTCCCCAGTGCTCTGCAAGCTCTCCAGGACAACATAAAATCTGGGGCTCTGTGCTTTCTTTCGTTCTGAACAAGTGTTACTGTTTTCTGCACAAAAGCGATTCTGCGAAGCAATGTGAACAGGCACAGAGAAGGTGCTAGCAGGGAATTCTCTGCCTGCCTTTCCCCAGTGCTCTGCAAGCTCTTCAGGACAACAGCAAATCTGGGGCTCTGTGCTTTCTTTCGTTCTGAACAAGTGTTACTGTTTTCTGCACAAAAGCGATTCTGCGAAGCAATGTGAACACTTCTGCTTCCCAGGCACAGAGAAGGTGCTAGCAGGGAATTCTCTGCCTGCCTTTCCCCAGTGCTCTGCAAGCTCTCCAGGACAACAGCAAATCTGGGGCTCTGTGCTTTCTTTCGTTCTGAACAAGTGTTACTGTTTTCTGCACAAAAGCGATTCTGCGAAGCAATGTGAACACTTCTGCTTCCCAGGCACAGAGAAGGTGCTAGCAGGGAATTCTCTGCCTGCCTTTCCCCAGTGCTCTGCAAGCTCTCCAGGACAACAGCAAATCTGGGGCTCTGTGCTTTCTTTCGTTCTGAACAAGTGTTACTGTTTTCTGCACAAAAGCGATTCTGCGAAGCAATGTGAACAGGCACAGAGAAGGTGCTAGCAGGGAATTCTCTGCCTGCCTTTCCCCAGTGCTCTGCAAGCTCTCCAGGACAACATAAAATCTGTTGCTCTGTGCTTTCTTTCGTTCTGAACAAGTGTTAGTGTTTTCTGCACAAAAGCGATTCTGCGAAGCAATGGGAACACTTGTGCTTCCCAGGCACAGAGAAGGTGCTAGCAGGGAATTCTCTGCCTGCCTTTCCCCAGTGCTCTGCAAGCTCTCCAGGACAACATAAAATCTGGGGCTCTGTGCTTTCTTTCGTTCTGAACAAGTGTTACTGTTTTCTGCACAAAAGCGATTCTGCGAAGCAATGTGAACACTTGTGCTTCCCAGGCACAGAGAAGGTGCTAGCAGGGAATTCTCTGCCTGCCTTTCCCCAGTGCTCTGCAAGCTCTCCAGGACAACATAAAATCTGTTGCTCTGTGCTTTCTTTCGTTCTGAACAAGTGTTAGTGTTTTCTGCACAAAAACAATTCTGCGAAGCAATGTGAACACTTCTGCTTCCCAGGCACAGAGAAGGTGCTAGCAGGGAATTCTCTGCCTGCCTTTCCCCAGTGCTCTGCAAGCTCTCCAGGACAACATAAAATCTGGGGCTCTGTGCTTTCTTTCGTTCTGAACAAGTGTTACTGTTTTCTGCACAAAAGCGATTCTGCGAAGCAATGTGAACACTTGTGCTTCCCAGGCACAGAGAAGGTGCTAGCAGGGAATTCTCTGCCTGCCTTTCCCCAGTGCTCTGCAAGCTCTCCAGGACAACATAAAATCTGGGGCTCTGTGCTTTCTTTCGTTCTGAACAAGTGTTAGTGTTTTCTGCACAAAAGCGATTCTGCGAAGCAATGGGAACACTTGTGCTTCCCAGGCACAGAGAAGGTGCTAGCAGGGAATTCTCTGCCTGCCTTTCCCCAGTGCTCTGCAAGCTCTCCAGGACAACATAAAATCTGGGGCTCTGTGCTTTCTTTCGTTCTGAACAAGTGTTACTGTTTTCTGCACAAAAGCGATTCTGCTAAGCAATGTGAACACTTGTGCTTCCCAGGCACAGAGAAGGTGCTAGCAGGGAATTCTCTGCCTGCCTTTCCCCAGTGCTCTGCAAGCTCTCCAGGACAACATAAAATCTGGGGCTCTGTGCTTTCTTTCGTTCTGAACAAGTGTTACTGTTTTCTGCACAAAAGCGATTCTGCGAAGCAATGTGAACACTTGTGCTTCCCAGGCACAGAGAAGGTGCTAGCAGGGAATTCTCTGCCTGCCTTTCCCCAGTGCTCTGCAAGCTCTCCAGGACAACATAAAATCTGGGGCTCTGTGCTTTCTTTCGTTCTGAACAAGTGTTACTGTTTTCTGCACAAAAGCGATTCTGCGAAGCAATGTGAACACTTGTGCTTCCCAGGCACAGAGAAGGTGCTAGCAGGGAATTCTCTGCCTGCCTTTCCCCAGTGCTCTGCAAGCTCTCCAGGACAACATAAAATCTGGGGCTCTGTGCTTTCTTTCGTTCTGAACAAGTGTTACAGTTTTCTGCACAAAAGCGATTCTGCGAAGCAATGTGAACAGGCACAGAGAAGGTGCTAGCAGGGAATTCTCTGCCTGCCTTTCCCCAGTGCTCTGCAAGCTCTCCAGGACAACATAAAATCTGGGGCTCTGTGCTTTCTTTCGTTCTGAACAAGTGTTACTGTTTTCTGCACAAAAGCGATTCTGCGAAGCAATGTGAACACTTGTGCTTCCCAGGCACAGAGAAGGTGCTAGCAGGGAATTCTCTGCCTGCCTTTCCCCAGTGCTCTGCAAGCTCTCCAGGACAACATAAAATCTGGGGCTCTGTGCTTTCTTTCGTTCTGAACAAGTGTTACTGTTTTCTGCACAAAAGCGATTCTGCGAAGCAATGTGAACACTTGTGCTTCCCAGGCACAGAGAAGGTGCTAGCAGGGAATTCTCTGCCTGCCTTTCCCCAGTGCTCTGCAAGCTCTCCAGGACAACATAAAATCTGGGGCTCTGTGCTTTCTTTCGTTCTGAACAAGTGTTACTGTTTTCTGCACAAAAGCGATTCTGCGAAGCAATGTGAACACTTCTGCTTCCCAGGCACAGAGAAGGTGCTAGCAGGGAATTCTCTGCCTGCCTTTCCCCAGTGCTCTGCAAGCTCTCCAGGACAACATAAAATCTGGGGCTCTGTGCTTTCTTTCGTTCTGAACAAGTGTTACTGTTTTCTGCACAAAAGCGATTCTGCGAAGCAATGTGAACAGGCACAGAGAAGGTGCTAGCAGGGAATTCTCTGCCTGCCTTTCCCCAGTGCTCTGCAAGCTCTCCAGGACAACATAAAATCTGGGGCTCTGTGCTTTCTTTCGTTCTGAACAAGTGTTACTGTTTTCTGCACAAAAGCGATTCTGCTAAGCAATGTGAACAGGCACAGAGAAGGTGCTAGCAGGGAATTCTCTGCCTGCCTTTCCCCAGTGCTCTGCAAGCTCTCCAGGACACCAGCAAATCTGGGGCTCTGTGCTTTCTTTCGTTCTGAACAAGTGTTACTGTTTTCTGCACAAAAGCGATTCTGCGAAGCAATGTGAACACTTGTGCTTCCCAGGCACAGAGAAGGTGCTAGCAGGGAATTCTCTGCCTGCCTTTCCCCAGTGCTCTGCAAGCTCTCCAGGACAACATAAAATCTGGGGCTCTGTGCTTTCTTTCGTTCTGAACAAGTGTTACTGTTTTCTGCACAAAAGCGATTCTGCCAAGCAATGTGAACACTTGTGCTTCCCAGGCACAGAGAAGGTGCTAGCAGGGAATTCTCTGCCTGCCTTTCCCCAGTGCTCTGCAAGCTCTCCAGGACAACATAAAATCTGGGGCTCTGTGCTTTCTTTCTTTCTGAACAAGTGTTACTGTTTTCTGCACAAAAGCGATTCTGCGAAGCAATGTGAACACTTGTGCTTCCCAGGCACAGAGAAGGTGCTAGCAGGGAATTCTCTGCCTGCCTTTCCCCAGTGCTCTGCAAGCTCTCCAGGACAACATAAAATCTGGGGCTCTGTGCTTTCTTTCGTTCTGAACAAGTGTTACTGTTTTCTGCACAAAAGCCTTTCTGCCAAGCAATGTGAACACTTGTGCTTCCCAGGCACAGAGAAGGTGCTAGCAGGGAATTCTCTGCCTGCCTTTCCCCAGTGCTCTGCAAGCTCTCCAGGACAACATAAAATCTGGGGCTCTGTGCTTTCTTTCGTTCTGAACAAGTGTTACTGTTTTCTGCACAAAAGCGATTCTGCGAAGCAATGTGAACACTTGTGCTTCCCAGGCACAGAGAAGGTGCTAGCAGGGAATTCTCTGCCTGCCTTTCCCCAGTGCTCTGCAAGCTCTCCAGGACAACATAAAATCTGGGGCTCTGTGCTTTCTTTCGTTCTGAACAAGTGTTACTGTTTTCTGCACAAAAGCGATTCTGCGAAGCAATGTGAACACTTGTGCTTCCCAGGCACAGAGAAGGTGCTAGCAGGGAATTCTCTGCCTGCCTTTCCCCAGTGCTCTGCAAGCTCTCCAGGACAACATAAAATCTGGGGCTCTGTGCTTTCTTTCGTTCTGAACAAGTGTTACTGTTTTCTGCACAAAAGCGATTCTGCGAAGCAATGTGAACACTTCTGCTTCCCAGGCACAGAGAAGGTGCTAGCAGGGAATTCTCTGCCTGCCTTTCCCCAGTGCTCTGCAAGCTCTCCAGGACAACATAAAATCTGGGGCTCTGTGCTTTCTTTCGTTCTGAACAAGTGTTACTGTTTTCTGCACAAAAGCGATTCTGCGAAGCAATGTGAACAGGCACAGAGAAGGTGCTAGCAGGGAATTCTCTGCCTGCCTTTCCCCAGTGCTCTGCAAGCTCTCCAGGACAACATAAAATCTGGGGCTCTGTGCTTTCTTTCGTTCTGAACAAGTGTTACTGTTTTCTGCACAAAAGCGATTCTGCTAAGCAATGTGAACAGGCACAGAGAAGGTGCTAGCAGGGAATTCTCTGCCTGCCTTTCCCCAGTGCTCTGCAAGCTCTCCAGGACACCAGCAAATCTGGGGCTCTGTGCTTTCTTTCGTTCTGAACAAGTGTTACTGTTTTCTGCACAAAAGCGATTCTGCGAAGCAATGTGAACACTTGTGCTTCCCAGGCACAGAGAAGGTGCTAGCAGGGAATTCTCTGCCTGCCTTTCCCCAGTGCTCTGCAAGCTCTCCAGGACAACATAAAATCTGGGGCTCTGTGCTTTCTTTCGTTCTGAACAAGTGTTACTGTTTTCTGCACAAAAGCGATTCTGCCAAGCAATGTGAACACTTCTGCTTCCCAGGCACAGAGAAGGTGCTAGCAGGGAATTCTCTGCCTGCCTTTCCCCAGTGCTCTGCAAGCTCTCCAGGACAACATAAAATCTGGGGCTCTGTGCTTTCTTTCTTTCTGAACAAGTGTTACTGTTTTCTGCACAAAAGCGATTCTGCGAAGCAATGTGAACACTTGTGCTTCCCAGGCACAGAGAAGGTGCTAGCAGGGAATTCTCTGCCTGCCTTTCCCCAGTGCTCTGCAAGCTCTCCAGGACAACATAAAATCTGGGGCTCTGTGCTTTCTTTCGTTCTGAACAAGTGTTACTGTTTTCTGCACAAAAGCCTTTCTGCCAAGCAATGTGAACACTTGTGCTTCCCAGGCACAGAGAAGGTGCTAGCAGGGAATTCTCTGCCTGCCTTTCCCCAGTGCTCTGCAAGCTCTCCAGGACAACATAAAATCTGGGGCTCTGTGCTTTCTTTCGTTCTGAACAAGTGTTACTGTTTTCTGCACAAAAGCGATTCTGCGAAGCAATGTGAACACTTGTGCTTCCCAGGCACAGAGAAGGTGCTAGCAGGGAATTCTCTGCCTGCCTTTCCCCAGTGCTCTGCAAGCTCTCCAGGACAACATAAAATCTGGGGCTCTGTGCTTTCTTTCGTTCTGAACAAGTGTTACTGTTTTCTGCACAAAAGCGATTCTGCGAAGCAATGTGAACAGGCACAGAGAAGGTGCTAGCAGGGAATTCTCTGCCTGCCTTTCCCCAGTGCTCTGCAAGCTCTCCAGGACAACATAAAATCTGGGGCTCTGTGCTTTCTTTCATTCTGAACAAGTGTTACTGTTTTCTGCACAAAAGCGATTCTGCCAAGCAATGTGAACACTTCTGCTTCCAAGGCACAGAGAAGGTGCTAGCAGGGAATTCTCTGCCTGCCTTTCCCCAGTGCTCTGCAAGCTCTTCAGGACAACAGCAAATCTGGGGCTCTGTGCTTTCTTTCGTTCTGAACAAGTGTTACTGTTTTCTGCACAAAAGCGATTCTGCGAAGCAATGTGAACACTTCTGCTTCCCAGGCACAGAGAAGGTGCTAGCAGGGAATTCTCTGCCTGCCTTTCCCCAGTGCTCTGCAAGCTCTCCAGGACAACAGCAAATCTGGGGCTCTGTGCTTTCTTTCGTTCTGAACAAGTGTTACTGTTTTCTGCACAAAAGCGATTCTGCGAAGCAATGTGAACAGGCACAGAGAAGGTGCTAGCAGGGAATTCTCTGCCTGCCTTTCCCCAGTGCTCTGCAAGCTCTCCAGGACAACATAAAATCTGTTGCTCTGTGCTTTCTTTCGTTCTGAACAAGTGTTAGTGTTTTCTGCACAAAAGCGATTCTGCGAAGCAATGGGAACACTTGTGCTTCCCAGGCACAGAGAAGGTGCTAGCAGGGAATTCTCTGCCTGCCTTTCCCCAGTGCTCTGCAAGCTCTCCAGGACAACATAAAATCTGGGGCTCTGTGCTTTCTTTCGTTCTGAACAAGTGTTACTGTTTTCTGCACAAAAGCGATTCTGCGAAGCAATGTGAACACTTGTGCTTCCCAGGTACAGAGAAGGTGCTAGCAGGGAATTCTCTGCCTGCCTTTCCCCAGTGCTCTGCAAGCTCTCCAGGACAACATAAAATCTGGGGCTCTGTGCTTTCTTTCGTTCTGAACAAGTGTTACTGTTTTCTGCACAAAAGCGATTCTGCGAAGCAATGTGAACAGGCACAGAGAAGGTGCTAGCAGGGAATTCTCTGCCTGCCTTTCCCCAGTGCTCTGCAAGCTCTCCAGGACAACATAAAATCTGGGGCTCTGTGCTTTCTTTCGTTCTGAACAAGTGTTACTGTTTTCTGCACAAAAGCGATTCTGCCAAGCAATGTGAACACTTCTGCTTCCAAGGCACAGAGAAGGTGCTAGCAGGGAATTCTCTGCCAGCCTTTCCCCAGTGCTCTGCAAGCTCTCCAGGACAACATAAAATCTGTTGCTCTGTGCTTTCTTTCGTTCTGAACAAGTGTTAGTGTTTTCTGCACAAAAGCGATTCTGCGAAGCAATGTGAACACTTGTGCTTCCCAGGCACAGAGAAGGTGCTAGCAGGGAATTCTCTGCCTGCCTTTCCCCAGTGCTCTGCAAGCTCTCCAGGACAACATAAAATCTGGGGCTCTGTGCTTTCTTTCGTTCTGAACAAGTGTTATGTTTTCTGCACAAAAGCGATTCTGCCAAGCAATGTGAACACTTCTGCTTCCAAGGCACAGAGAAGGTGCTAGCAGGGAATTCTCTGCCTGCCTTTCCCCAGTGCTCTGCAAGCTCTCCAGGACAACAGCAAATCTGGGGCTCTGTGCTTTCTTTCGTTCTGAACAAGTGTTACTGTTTTCTGCACAAAAGCGATTCTGCTAAGCAATGTGAACACTTCTGCTTCCCAGGCACAGAGAAGGTGCTAGCAGGGAATTCTCTGCCTGCCTTTCCCCAGTGCTCTGCAAGCTCTCTAGGACAACAGCAAATCTGGGGCTCTGTGCTTTCTTTCGTTCTGAACAAGTGTTACTGTTTTCTGCACAAAAGCGATTCTGCGAAGCAATGTGAACAGGCACAGAGAAGGTGCTAGCAGGGAATTCTCTGCCTGCCTTTCCCCAGTGCTCTGCAAGCTCTCCAGGACAACATAAAATCTGGGGCTCTGTGCTTTCTTTCGTTCTGAACAAGTGTTAGTGTTTTCTGCACAAAAGCGATTCTGCGAAGCAATGGGAACACTTGTGCTTCCCAGGCACAGAGAAGGTGCTAGCAGGGAATTCTCTGCCTGCCTTTCCCCAGTGCTCTGCAAGCTCTCCAGGACAACATAAAATCTGGGGCTCTGTGCTTTCTTTCGTTCTGAACAAGTGTTACTGTTTTCTGCACAAAAGCGATTCTGCGAAGCAATGTGAACAGGCACAGAGAAGGTGCTAGCAGGGAATTCTCTGCCTGCCTTTCCCCAGTGCTCTGCAAGCTCTCCAGGACAACATAAAATCTGGGGCTCTGTGCTTTCTTTCGTTCTGAACAAGTGTTACTGTTTTCTGCACAAAAGCGATTCTGCGAAGCAATGTGAACAGACACAGAGAAGGTGCTAGCAGGGAATTCTCTGCCTGCCTTTCCCCAGTGCTCTGCAAGCTCTCCAGGACAACAGCAAATCTGGGGCTCTGTGCTTTCTTTCATTCTGAACAAGTGTTACTGTTTTCTGCACAAAAGCGATTCTGCGAAGCAATGTGAACACTTCTGCTTCCCAGGCACAGAGAAGGTGCTAGCAGGGAATTCTCTGCCTGCCTTTCCCCAGTGCTCTGCAAGCTCTCCAGGACAACATAAAATCTGGGGCTCTGTGCTTTCTTTCGTTCTGAACAAGTGTTACTGTTTTCTGCACAAAAGCGATTCTGCGAAGCAATGTGAACACTTGTGCTTCCCAGGCACAGAGAAGGTGCTAGCAGGGAATTCTCTGCCTGCCTTTCCCCAGTGCTCTGCAAGCTCTCCAGGACAACATAAAATCTGGGGCTCTGTGCTTTCTTTCGTTCTGAACAAGTGTTACTGTTTTCTGCACAAAAGCGATTCTGCGAAGCAATGGGAACACTTGTGCTTCCCAGGCACAGAGAAGGTGCTAGCAGGGAATTCTCTGCCTGCCTTTCCCCAGTGCTCTGCAAGCTCTCCAGGACAACAGCAAATCTGGGGCTCTGTGCTTTCTTTCGTTCTGAACAAGTGTTACTGTTTTCTGCACAAAAGCGATTCTGCGAAGCAATGTGAACAGGCACAGAGAAGGTGCTAGCAGGGAATTCTCTGCCTGCCTTTCCCCAGTGCTCTGCAAGCTCTCCAGGACAACATAAAATCTGGGGCTCTGTGCTTTCTTTCGTTCTGAACAAGTGTTACTGTTTTCTGCACAAAAGCGATTCTGCCAAGCAATGTGAACACTTCTGCTTCCAAGGCACAGAGAAGGTGCTAGCAGGGAATTCTCTGCCTGCCTTTCCCCAGTGCTCTGCAAGCTCTCCAGGACAACATAAAATCTGGGGCTCTGTGCTTTCTTTCGTTCTGAACAAGTGTTACTGTTTTCTGCACAAAAGCGATTCTGCTAAGCAATGTGAACACTTCTGCTTCCCAGGCACAGAGAAGGTGCTAGCAGGGAATTCTCTGCCTGCCTTTCCCCAGTGCTCTGCAAGCTCTCCAGGACAACAGCAAATCTGGGGCTCTGTGCTTTCTTTCGTTCTGAACAAGTGTTACTGTTTTCTGCACAAAAGCGATTCTGCGAAGCAATGTGAACAGGCACAGAGAAGGTGCTAGCAGGGAATTCTCTGCCTGCCTTTCCCCAGTGCTCTGCAAGCTCTCCAGGACAACATAAAATCTGGGGCTCTGTGCTTTCTTTCGTTCTGAACAAGTGTTACTGTTTTCTGCACAAAAGCGATTCTGCGAAGCAATGTGAACACTTGTGCTTCCCAGGCACAGAGAAGGTGCTAGCAGGGAATTCTCTGCCTGCCTTTCCCCAGTGCTCTGCAAGCTCTCCAGGACAACAACAAATCTGGGGCTCTGTGCTTTCTTTCGTTCTGAACAAGTGTTACTGTTTTCTGCACAAAAGCGATTCTGCGAAGCAATGTGAACACTTGTGCTTCCCAGGCACAGAGAAGGTGCTAGCAGGGAATTCTCTGCCTGCCTTTCCCCAGTGCTCTGCAAGCTCTCCAGGACAACATAAAATCTGGGGCTCTGTGCTTTCTTTCGTTCTGAACAAGTGTTAGTGTTTTCTGCACAAAAGCGATTCTGCGAAGCAATGTGAACACTTGTGCTTCCCAGGCACAGAGAAGGTGCTAGCAGGGAATTCTCTGCCTGCCTTTCCCCAGTGCTCTGCAAGCTCTCCAGGACAACATAAAATCTGGGGCTCTGTGCTTTCTTTCGTTCTGAACAAGTGTTAGTGTTTTCTGCACAAAAGCGATTCTGCGAAGCAATGGGAACACTTGTGCTTCCCAGGCACAGAGAAGGTGCTAGCAGGGAATTCTCTGCCTGCCTTTCCCCAGTGCTCTGCAAGCTCTCCAGGACAACATAAAATCTGGGGCTCTGTGCTTTCTTTCGTTCTGAACAAGTGTTAGTGTTTTCTGCACAAAAGCGATTCTGCGAAGCAATGGGAACACTTGTGCTTCCCAGGCACAGAGAAGGTGCTAGCAGGGAATTCTCTGCCTGCCTTTCCCCAGTGCTCTGCAAGCTCTCCAGGACAACATAAAATCTGGGGCTCTGTGCTTTCTTTCGTTCTGAACAAGTGTTACTGTTTTCTGCACAAAAGCGATTCTGCGAAGCAATGTGAACACTTGTGCTTCCCAGGCACAGAGAAGGTGCTAGCAGGGAATTCTCTGCCTGCCTTTCCCCAGTGCTCTGCAAGCTCTCCAGGACAACATAAAATCTGGGGCTCTGTGCTTTCTTTCGTTCTGAACAAGTGTTACTGTTTTCTGCACAAAAGCGATTCTGCGAAGCAATGTGAACACTTGTGCTTCCCAGGCACAGAGAAGGTGCTAGCAGGGAATTCTCTGCCTGCCTTTCCCCAGTGCTCTGCAAGCTCTCCAGGACAACATAAAATCTGGGGCTCTGTGCTTTCTTTCGTTCTGAACAACTGTTACAGTTTTCTGCACAAAAGCGATTCTGCGAAGCAATGTGAACAGGCACAGAGAAGGTGCTAGCAGGGAATTCTCTGCCTGCCTTTCCCCAGTGCTCTGCAAGCTCTCCAGGACAACAACAAATCTGGGGCTCTGTGCTTTCTTTCGTTCTGAACAAGTGTTACTGTTTTCTGCACAAAAGCGATTCTGCGAAGCAATGTGAACACTTGTGCTTCCCAGGCACAGAGAAGGTGCTAGCAGGGAATTCTCTGCCTGCCTTTCCCCAGTGCTCTGCAAGCTCTCCAGGACAACATAAAATCTGGGGCTCTGTGCTTTCTTTCGTTCTGAACAAGTGTTACTGTTTTCTGCACAAAAGCGATTCTGCGAAGCAATGTGAACACTTGTGCTTCCCAGGCACAGAGAAGGTGCTAGCAGGGAATTCTCTGCCTGCCTTTCCCCAGTGCTCTGCAAGCTCTCCAGGACAACATAAAATCTGGGGCTCTGTGCTTTCTTTCGTTCTGAACAAGTGTTACTGTTTTCTGCACAAAAGCGATTCTGCGAAGCAATGTGAACACTTGTGCTTCCCAGGCACAGAGAAGGTGCTAGCAGGGAATTCTCTGCCTGCCTTTCCCCAGTGCTCTGCAAGCTCTCCAGGACAACATAAAATCTGGGGCTCTGTGCTTTCTTTCGTTCTGAACAAGTGTTAGTGTTTTCTGCACAAAAGCGATTCTGCGAAGCAATGTGAACACTTGTGCTTCCCAGGCACAGAGAAGGTGCTAGCAGGGAATTCTCTGCCTGCCTTTCCCCAGTGCTCTGCAAGCTCTCCAGGACAACATAAAATCTGGGGCTCTGTGCTTTCTTTCGTTCTGAACAAGTGTTACTGTTTTCTGCACAAAAGCGATTCTGCGAAGCAATGTGAACAGGCACAGAGAAGGTGCTAGCAGGGAATTCTCTGCCTGCCTTTCCCCAGTGCTCTGCAAGCTCTCCAGGACAACATAAAATCTGGGGCTCTGTGCTTTCTTTCGTTCTGAACAAGTGTTACTGTTTTCTGCACAAAAGCGATTCTGCGAAGCAATGTGAACACTTGTGCTTCCCAGGCACAGAGAAGGTGCTAGCAGGGAATTCTCTGCCTGCCTTTCCCCAGTGCTCTGCAAGCTCTCCAGGACAACAGCAAATCTGGGGCTCTGTGCTTTCTTTCGTTCTGAACAAGTGTTAGTGTTTTCTGCACAAAAGCGATTCTGCGAAGCAATGTGAACACTTCTGCTTCCCAGGCACAGAGAAGGTGCTAGCAGGGAATTCTCTGCCTGCCTTTCCCCAGTGCTCTGCAAGCTCTCCAGGACAACATAAAATCTGGGGCTCTGTGCTTTCTTTCATTCTGAACAAGTGTTACTGTTTTCTGCACAAAAGCGATTCTGCGAAGCAATGTGAACACTTGTGCTTCCCAGGCACAGAGAAGGTGCTAGCAGGGAATTCTCTGCCTGCCTTTCCCCAGTGCTCTGCAAGCTCTCCAGGACAACAGCAAATCTGGGGCTCTGTGCTTTCTTTCGTTCTGAACAAGTGTTACTGTTTTCTGCACAAAAGCGATTCTGCGAAGCAATGTGAACACTTGTGCTTCCCAGGCACAGAGAAGGTGCTAGCAGGGAATTCTCTGCCTGCCTTTCCCCAGTGCTCTGCAAGCTCTCCAGGACAACAGCAAATCTGGGGCTCTGTGCTTTCTTTCGTTCTGAACAAGTGTTACTGTTTTCTGCACAAAAGCGATTCTGCGAAGCAATGTGAACACTTCTGCTTCCCAGGCACAGAGAAGGTGCTAGCAGGGAATTCTCTGCCTGCCTTTCCCCAGTGCTCTGCAAGCTCTCCAGGACAACATAAAATCTGGGGCTCTGTGCTTTCTTTCGTTCTGAACAAGTGTTACTGTTTTCTGCACAAAAGCGATTCTGCGAAGCAATGTGAACACTTCTGCTTCCCAGGCACAGAGAAGGTGCTAGCAGGGAATTCTCTGCCTGCCTTTCCCCAGTGCTCTGCAAGCTCTCCAGGACAACATAAAATCTGGGGCTCTGTGCTTTCTTTCGTTCTGAACAAGTGTTACTGTTTTCTGCACAAAAGCGATTCTGCGAAGCAATGTGAACACTTGTGCTTCCCAGGCACAGAGAAGGTGCTAGCAGGGAATTCTCTGCCTGCCTTTCCCCAGTGCTCTGCAAGCTCTCCAGGACAACATAAAATCTGGGGCTCTGTGCTTTCTTTCGTTCTGAACAAGTGTTACTGTTTTCTGCACAAAAGCGATTCTGCGAAGCAATGGGAACACTTGTGCTTCCCAGGCACAGAGAAGGTGCTAGCAGGGAATTCTCTGCCTGCCTTTCCCCAGTGCTCTGCAAGCTCTCCAGGACAACATAAAATCTGGGGCTCTGTGCTTTCTTTCATTCTGAACAAGTGTTACTGTTTTCTGCACAAAAGCGATTCTGCGAAGCAATGTGAACACTTGTGCTTCCCAGGCACAGAGAAGGTGCTAGCAGGGAATTCTCTGCCTGCCTTTCCCCAGTGCTCTGCAAGCTCTCCAGGACACCAGCAAATCTGGGGCTCTGTGCTTTCTTTCGTTCTGAACAAGTGTTACTGTTTTCTGCACAAAAGCGATTCTGCCAAGCAATGTGAACAGGCACAGAGAAGGTGCTAGCAGGGAATTCTCTGCCTGCCTTTCCCCAGTGCTCTGCAAGCTCTCCAGGACAACATAAAATCTGTTGCTCTGTGCTTTCTTTCGTTCTGAACAAGTGTTACTGTTTTCTGCACAAAAGCGATTCTGCGAAGCAATGTGAACACTTGTGCTTCCCAGGCACAGAGAAGGTGCTAGCAGGGAATTCTCTGCCTGCCTTTCCCCAGTGCTCTGCAAGCTCTCCAGGACAACATAAAATCTGGGGCTCTGTGCTTTCTTTCGTTCTGAACAAGTGTTACTGTTTTCTGCACAAAAGCGATTCTGCGAAGCAATGTGAACACTTGTGCTTCCCAGGCACAGAGAAGGTGCTAGCAGGGAATTCTCTGCCTGCCTTTCCCCAGTGCTCTGCAAGCTCTCCAGGACAACAGCAAATCTGGGGCTCTGTGCTTTCTTTCGTTCTGAACAAGTGTTACTGTTTTCTGCACAAAAGCGATTCTGCGAAGCAATGTGAACACTTGTGCTTCCCAGGCACAGAGAAGGTGCTAGCAGGGAATTCTCTGCCTGCCTTTCCCCAGTGCTCTGCAAGCTCTCCAGGACAACATAAAATCTGTTGCTCTGTGCTTTCTTTCGTTCTGAACAAGTGTTAGTGTTTTCTGCACAAAAGCGATTCTGCGAAGCAATGTGAACACTTGTGCTTCCCAGGCACAGAGAAGGTGCTAGCAGGGAATTCTCTGCCTGCCTTTCCCCAGTGCTCTGCAAGCTCTCCAGGACAACATAAAATCTGGGGCTCTGTGCTTTCTTTCGTTCTGAACAAGTGTTACTGTTTTCTGCACAAAAGCGATTCTGCGAAGCAATGTGAACACTTGTGCTTCCCAGGCACAGAGAAGGTGCTAGCAGGGAATTCTCTGCCTGCCTTTCCCCAGTGCTCTGCAAGCTCTCCAGGACAACATAAAATCTGGGGCTCTGTGCTTTCTTTCGTTCTGAACAAGTGTTACTGTTTTCTGCACAAAAGCGATTCTGCGAAGCAATGTGAACACTTGTGCTTCCCAGGCACAGAGAAGGTGCTAGCAGGGAATTCTCTGCCTGCCTTTCCCCAGTGCTCTGCAAGCTCTCCAGGACAACATAAAATCTGGGGCTCTGTGCTTTCTTTCGTTCTGAACAAGTGTTACTGTTTTCTGCACAAAAGCGATTCTGCGAAGCAATGTGAACACTTCTGCTTCCCAGGCACAGAGAAGGTGCTAGCAGGGAATTCTCTGCCTGCCTTTCCCCAGTGCTCTGCAAGCTCTCCAGGACAACAGCAAATCTGGGGCTCTGTGCTTTCTTTCGTTCTGAACAAGTGTTACTGTTTTCTGCACAAAAGCGATTCTGCGAAGCAATGTGAACACTTGTGTTTCCCAGGCACAGAGAAGGTGCTAGCAGGGAATTCTCTGCCTGCCTTTCCCCAGTGCTCTGCAAGCTCTCCAGGACAACATAAAATCTGGGGCTCTGTGCTTTCTTTCGTTCTGAACAAGTGTTACTGTTTTCTGCACAAAAGCGATTCTGCCAAGCAATGTGAACACTTGTGCTTCCCAGGCACAGAGAAGGTGCTAGCAGGGAATTCTCTGCCTGCCTTTCCCCAGTGCTCTGCAAGCTCTCCAGGACAACATAAAATCTGGGGCTCTGTGCTTTCTTTCGTTCTGAACAAGTGTTACTGTTTTCTGCACAAAAGCGATTCTGCGAAGCAATGTGAACACTTCTGCTTCCCAGGCACAGAGAAGGTGCTAGCAGGGAATTCTCTGCCTGCCTTTCCCCAGTGCTCTGCAAGCTCTCCAGGACAACATAAAATCTGGGGCTCTGTGCTTTCTTTCGTTCTGAACAAGTGTTACTGTTTTCTGCACAAAAGCGATTCTGCGAAGCAATGTGAACACTTGTGCTTCCCAGGCACAGAGAAGGTGCTAGCAGGGAATTCTCTGCCTGCCTTTCCCCAGTGCTCTGCAAGCTCTCCAGGACAACATAAAATCTGGGGCTCTGTGCTTTCTTTCGTTCTGAACAAGTGTTACAGTTTTCTGCACAAAAGCGATTCTGCGAAGCAATGTGAACACTTGTGCTTCCCAGGCACAGAGAAGGTGCTAGCAGGGAATTCTCTGCCTGCCTTTCCCCAGTGCTCTGCAAGCTCTCCAGGACAACATAAAATCTGGGGCTCTGTGCTTTCTTTCGTTCTGAACAAGTGTTACTGTTTTCTGCACAAAAGCGATTCTGCGAAGCAATGTGAACACTTGTGCTTCCCAGGCACAGAGAAGGTGCTAGCAGGGAATTCTCTGCCTGCCTTTCCCCAGTGCTCTGCAAGCTCTCCAGGACAACAGCAAATCTGGGGCTCTGTGCTTTCTTTCGTTCTGAACAAGTGTTACTGTTTTCTGCACAAAAGCCTTTCTGCCAAGCAATGTGAACACTTGTGCTTCCCAGGCACAGAGAAGGTGCTAGCAGGGAATTCTCTGCCTGCCTTTCCCCAGTGCTCTGCAAGCTCTCCAGGACAACATAAAATCTGGGGCTCTGTGCTTTCTTTCGTTCTGAACAAGTGTTAGTGTTTTCTGCACAAAAGCGATTCTGCGAAGCAATGTGAACACTTCTGCTTCCCAGGCACAGAGAAGGTGCTAGCAGGGAATTCTCTGCCTGCCTTTCCCCAGTGCTCTGCAAGCTCTCCAGGACAACATAAAATCTGGGGCTCTGTGCTTTCTTTCGTTCTGAACAAGTGTTACAGTTTTCTGCACAAAAGCGATTCTGCGAAGCAATGTGAACACTTGTGCTTCCCAGGCACAGAGAAGGTGCTAGCAGGGAATTCTCTGCCTGCCTTTCCCCAGTGCTCTGCAAGCTCTCCAGGACAACATAAAATCTGGGGCTCTGTGCTTTCTTTCGTTCTGAACAAGTGTTACTGTTTTCTGCACAAAAGCGATTCTGCGAAGCAATGTGAACACTTGTGCTTCCCAGGCACAGAGAAGGTGCTAGCAGGGAATTCTCTGCCTGCCTTTCCCCAGTGCTCTGCAAGCTCTCCAGGACAACAGCAAATCTGGGGCTCTGTGCTTTCTTTCGTTCTGAACAAGTGTTACTGTTTTCTGCACAAAAGCCTTTCTGCCAAGCAATGTGAACACTTGTGCTTCCCAGGCACAGAGAAGGTGCTAGCAGGGAATTCTCTGCCTGCCTTTCCCCAGTGCTCTGCAAGCTCTCCAGGACAACATAAAATCTGGGGCTCTGTGCTTTCTTTCGTTCTGAACAAGTGTTAGTGTTTTCTGCACAAAAGCGATTCTGCGAAGCAATGTGAACACTTCTGCTTCCCAGGCACAGAGAAGGTGCTAGCAGGGAATTCTCTGCCTGCCTTTCCCCAGTGCTCTGCAAGCTCTCCAGGACAACATAAAATCTGGGGCTCTGTGCTTTCTTTCGTTCTGAACAAGTGTTACAGTTTTCTGCACAAAAGCGATTCTGCGAAGCAATGTGAACACTTGTGCTTCCCAGGCACAGAGAAGGTGCTAGCAGGGAATTCTCTGCCTGCCTTTCCCCAGTGCTCTGCAAGCTCTCCAGGACAACATAAAATCTGGGGCTCTGTGCTTTCTTTCGTTCTGAACAAGTGTTACTGTTTTCTGCACAAAAGCGATTCTGCGAAGCAATGTGAACAGGCACAGAGAAGGTGCTAGCAGGGAATTCTCTGCCTGCCTTTCCCCAGTGCTCTGCAAGCTCTCCAGGACAACATAAAATCTGGGGCTCTGTGCTTTCTTTCGTTCTGAACAAGTGTTACTGTTTTCTGCACAAAAGCGATTCTGCGAAGCAATGTGAACACTTGTGCTTCCCAGGCACAGAGAAGGTGCTAGCAGGGAATTCTCTGCCTGCCTTTAGCCAGTGCTCTGCAAGCTCTCCAGGACAACAGCAAATCTGGGGCTCTGTGCTTTCTTTCGTTCTGAACAAGTGTTACTGTTTTCTGCACAAAAGCGATTCTGCGAAGCAATGTGAACACTTGTGCTTCCCAGGCACAGAGAAGGTGCTAGCAGGGAATTCTCTGCCTGCCTTTCCCCAGTGCTCTGCAAGCTCTCCAGGACAACAGCAAATCTGGGGCTCTGTGCTTTCTTTCGTTCTGAACAAGTGTTACTGTTTTCTGCACAAAAGCGATTCTGCGAAGCAATGTGAACACTTGTGCTTCCCAGGCACAGAGAAGGTGCTAGCAGGGAATTCTCTGCCTGCCTTTCCCCAGTGCTCTGCAAGCTCTCCAGGACAACAGCAAATCTGGGGCTCTGTGCTTTCTTTCGTTCTGAACAAGTGTTACTGTTTTCTGCACAAAAGCGATTCTGCGAAGCAATGTGAACACTTGTGCTTCCCAGGCACAGAGAAGGTGCTAGCAGGGAATTCTCTGCCTGCCTTTCCCCAGTGCTCTGCAAGCTCTCCAGGACAACATAAAATCTGGGGCTCTGTGCTTTCTTTCGTTCTGAACAAGTGTTACTGTTTTCTGCACAAAAGCGATTCTGCGAAGCAATGTGAACACTTGTGCTTCCCAGGCACAGAGAAGGTGCTAGCAGGGAATTCTCTGCCTGCCTTTCCCCAGTGCTCTGCAAGCTCTCCAGGACAACATAAAATCTGGGGCTCTGTGCTTTCTTTCGTTCTGAACAAGTGTTACTGTTTTCTGCACAAAAGCGATTCTGCCAAGCAATGTGAACACTTGTGCTTCCCAGGCACAGAGAAGGTGCTAGCAGGGAATTCTCTGCCTGCCTTTCCCCAGTGCTCTGCAAGCTCTCCAGGACAACATAAAATCTGGGGCTCTGTGCTTTCTTTTGTTCTGAACAAGTGTTACTGTTTTCTGCACAAAAGCGATTCTGCGAAGCAATGTGAACACTTGTGCTTCCCAGGCACAGAGAAGGTGCTAGCAGGGAATTCTCTGCCTGCCTTTCCCCAGTGCTCTGCAAGCTCTCCAGGACAACATAAAATCTGGGGCTCTGTGCTTTCTTTCGTTCTGAACAAGTGTTACTGTTTTCTGCACAAAAGCGATTCTGCGAAGCAATGTGAACAGGCACAGAGAAGGTGCTAGCAGGGAATTCTCTGCCTGCCTTTCCCCAGTGCTCTGCAAGCTCTCCAGGACAACATAAAATCTGGGGCTCTGTGCTTTCTTTCGTTCTGAACAAGTGTTACTGTTTTCTGCACAAAAGCGATTCTGCGAAGCAATGTGAACACTTCTGCTTCCCAGGCACAGAGAAGGTGCTAGCAGGGAATTCTCTGCCTGCCTTTCCCCAGTGCTCTGCAAGCTCTCCAGGACAACATAAAATCTGTTGCTCTGTGCTTTCTTTCGTTCTGAACAAGTGTTAGTGTTTTCTGCACAAAAGCGATTCTGCGAAGCAATGTGAACACTTGTGCTTCCCAGGCACAGAGAAGGTGCTAGCAGGGAATTCTCCACCTGCCTTTCCCCAGTGCTCTGCAAGCTCTCCAGGACAACATAAAATCTGGGGCTCTGTGCTTTCTTTCGTTCTGAACAAGTGTTACTGTTTTCTGCACAAAAGCGATTCTGCCAAGCAATGTGAACACTTGTGCTTCCCAGGCACAGAGAAGGTGCTAGCAGGGAATTCTCTGCCTGCCTTTCCCCAGTGCTCTGCAAGCTCTCCAGGACAACATAAAATCTGGGGCTCTGTGCTTTCTTTCGTTCTGAACAAGTGTTACTGTTTTCTGCACAAAAGCGATTCTGCGAAGCAATGTGAACACTTGTGCTTCCCAGGCACAGAGAAGGTGCTAGCAGGGAATTCTCTGCCTGCCTTTCCCCAGTGCTCTGCAAGCTCTCCAGGACAACATAAAATCTGGGGCTCTGTGCTTTCTTTCGTTCTGAACAAGTGTTACTGTTTTCTGCACAAAAGCGATTCTGCGAAGCAATGTGAACAGGCACAGAGAAGGTGCTAGCAGGGAATTCTCTGCCTGCCTTTCCCCAGTGCTCTGCAAGCTCTCCAGGACAACATAAAATCTGGGGCTCTGTGCTTTCTTTCGTTCTGAACAAGTGTTACTGTTTTCTGCACAAAAGCGATTCTGCGAAGCAATGTGAACAGGCACAGAGAAGGTGCTAGCAGGGAATTCTCTGCCTGCCTTTCCCCAGTGCTCTGCAAGCTCTCCAGGACAACATAAAATCTGGGGCTCTGTGCTTTCTTTCGTTCTGAACAAGTGTTACAGTTTTCTGCACAAAAGCGATTCTGCGAAGCAATGTGAACACTTGTGCTTCCCAGGCACAGAGAAGGTGCTAGCAGGGAATTCTCTGCCTGCCTTTCCCCAGTGCTCTGCAAGCTCTCCAGGACAACATAAAATCTGGGGCTCTGTGCTTTCTTTCGTTCTGAACAAGTGTTACTGTTTTCTGCACAAAGGCGATTCTGCTAAGCAATGTGAACACTTGTGCTTCCCAGGCACAGAGAAGGTGCTAGCAGGGAATTCTCTGCCTGCCTTTCCCCAGTGCTCTGCAAGCTCTCCAGGACAACATAAAATCTGGGGCTCTGTGCTTTCTTTCGTTCTGAACAAGTGTTAGTGTTTTCTGCACAAAAGCGATTCTGCGAAGCAATGTGAACACTTGTGCTTCCCAGGCACAGAGAAGGTGCTAGCAGGGAATTCTCTGCCTGCCTTTCCCCAGTGCTCTGCAAGCTCTCCAGGACAACATAAAATCTGGGGCTCTGTGCTTTCTTTCGTTCTGAACAAGTGTTACTGTTTTCTGCACAAAAGCGATTCTGCCAAGCAATGTGAACAGGCACAGAGAAGGTGCTAGCAGGGAATTCTCTGCCTGCCTTTCCCCAGTGCTCTGCAAGCTCTCCAGGACAACAGCAAATCTGGGGCTCTGTGCTTTCTTTCGTTCTGAACAAGTGTTACTGTTTTCTGCACAAAAGCGATTCTGCGAAGCAATGTGAACACTTGTGCTTCCCAGGCACAGAGAAGGTGCTAGCAGGGAATTCTCTGCCTGCCTTTCCCCAGTGCTCTGCAAGCTCTCCAGGACAACAGCAAATCTGGGGCTCTGTGCTTTCTTTCGTTCTGAACAAGTGTTACTGTTTTCTGCACAAAAGCGATTCTGCCAAGCAATGTGAACACTTGTGCTTCCCAGGCACAGAGAAGGTGCTAGCAGGGAATTCTCTGCCTGCCTTTCCCCAGTGCTCTGCAAGCTCTCCAGGACAACAGCAAATCTGGGGCTCTGTGCTTTCTTTCGTTCTGAACAAGTGTTACTGTTTTCTGCACAAAAGCGATTCTGCGAAGCAATGTGAACACTTGTGCTTCCCAGGCACAGAGAAGGTGCTAGCAGGGAATTCTCTGCCTGCCTTTCCCCAGTGCTCTGCAAGCTCTCCAGGACAACATAAAATCTGGGGCTCTGTGCTTTCTTTCGTTCTGAACAAGTGTTACTGTTTTCTGCACAAAAGCGATTCTGCGAAGCAATGTGAACAGGCACAGAGAAGGTGCTAGCAGGGAATTCTCTGCCTGCCTTTCCCCAGTGCTCTGCAAGCTCTCCAGGACAACATAAAATCTGGGGCTCTGTGCTTTCTTTCGTTCTGAACAAGTGTTACTGTTTTCTGCACAAAAGCGATTCTGCGAAGCAATGTGAACAGGCACAGAGAAGGTGCTAGCAGGGAATTCTCTGCCTGCCTTTCCCCAGTGCTCTGCAAGCTCTCCAGGACAACATAAAATCTGGGGCTCTGTGCTTTCTTTCGTTCTGAACAAGTGTTACAGTTTTCTGCACAAAAGCGATTCTGCGAAGCAATGTGAACACTTGTGCTTCCCAGGCACAGAGAAGGTGCTAGCAGGGAATTCTCTGCCTGCCTTTCCCCAGTGCTCTGCAAGCTCTCCAGGACAACATAAAATCTGGGGCTCTGTGCTTTCTTTCGTTCTGAACAAGTGTTACTGTTTTCTGCACAAAAGCGATTCTGCTAAGCAATGTGAACACTTGTGCTTCCCAGGCACAGAGAAGGTGCTAGCAGGGAATTCTCTGCCTGCCTTTCCCCAGTGCTCTGCAAGCTCTCCAGGACAACAGCAAATCTGGGGCTCTGTGCTTTCTTTCGTTCTGAACAAGTGTTACTGTTTTCTGCACAAAAGCGATTCTGCGAAGCAATGTGAACACTTGTGCTTCCCAGGCACAGAGAAGGTGCTAGCAGGGAATTCTCTGCCTGCCTTTCCCCAGTGCTCTGCAAGCTCTCCAGGACAACAGCAAATCTGGGGCTCTGTGCTTTCTTTCGTTCTGAACAAGTGTTACTGTTTTCTGCACAAAAGCGATTCTGCCAAGCAATGTGAACACTTGTGCTTCCCAGGCACAGAGAAGGTGCTAGCAGGGAATTCTCTGCCTGCCTTTCCCCAGTGCTCTGCAAGCTCTCCAGGACAACATAAAATCTGGGGCTCTGTGCTTTCTTTCGTTCTGAACAAGTGTTACTGTTTTCTGCACAAAAGCGATTCTGCGAAGCAATGTGAACACTTGTGCTTCCCAGGCACAGAGAAGGTGCTAGCAGGGAATTCTCTGCCTGCCTTTCCCCAGTGCTCTGCAAGCTCTCCAGGACAACATAAAATCTGGGGCTCTGTGCTTTCTTTCGTTCTGAACAAGTGTTACTGTTTTCTGCACAAAAGCGATTCTGCCAAGCAATGTGAACAGGCACAGAGAAGGTGCTAGCAGGGAATTCTCTGCCTGCCTTTCCCCAGTGCTCTGCAAGCTCTCCAGGACAACATAAAATCTGGGGCTCTGTGCTTTCTTTCGTTCTGAACAAGTGTTACTGTTTTCTGCACAAAAGCGATTCTGCGAAGCAATGTGAACACTTCTGCTTCCCAGGCACAGAGAAGGTGCTAGCAGGGAATTCTCTGCCTGCCTTTCCCCAGTGCTCTGCAAGCTCTCCAGGACAACATAAAATCTGTTGCTCTGTGCTTTCTTTCGTTCTGAACAAGTGTTAGTGTTTTCTGCACAAAAGCGATTCTGCGAAGCAATGTGAACACTTGTGCTTCCCAGGCACAGAGAAGGTGCTAGCAGGGAATTCTCTGCCTGCCTTTCCCCAGTGCTCTGCAAGCTCTCCAGGACAACATAAAATCTGGGGCTCTGTGCTTTCTTTCGTTCTGAACAAGTGTTACTGTTTTCTGCACAAAAGCGATTCTGCGAAGCAATGTGAACACTTGTGCTTCCCAGGCACAGAGAAGGTGCTAGCAGGGAATTCTCTGCCTGCCTTTCCCCAGTGCTCTGCAAGCTCTCCAGGACAACATAAAATCTGGGGCTCTGTGCTTTCTTTCGTTCTGAACAAGTGTTACTGTTTTCTGCACAAAAGCGATTCTGCGAAGCAATGTGAACACTTGTGCTTCCCAGGCACAGAGAAGGTGCTAGCAGGGAATTCTCTGCCTGCCTTTCCCCAGTGCTCTGCAAGCTCTCCAGGACAACATAAAATCTGGGGCTCTGTGCTTTCTTTCATTCTGAACAAGTGTTACTGTTTTCTGCACAAAAGCGATTCTGCGAAGCAATGTGAACAGGCACAGAGAAGGTGCTAGCAGGGAATTTTCTGCCTGCCTTTCCCCAGTGCTCTGCAAGCTCTCCAGGACAACATAAAATCTGGGGCTCTGTGCTTTCTTTCGTTCTGAACAAGTGTTAGTGTTTTCTGCACAAAAGCGATTCTGCGAAGCAATGTGAACACTTGTGCTTCCCAGGCACAGAGAAGGTGCTAGCAGGGAATTCTCTGCCTGCCTTTCCCCAGTGCTCTGCAAGCTCTCCAGGACAACATAAAATCTGGGGCTCTGTGCTTTCTTTCATTCTGAACAAGTGTTACTGTTTTCTGCACAAAAGCGATTCTGCCAAGCAATGTGAACAGGCACAGAGAAGGTGCTAGCAGGGAATTCTCTGCCTGCCTTTCCCCAGTGCTCTGCAAGCTCTCCAGGACAACAGCAAATCTGGGGCTCTGTGCTTTCTTTCGTTCTGAACAAGTGTTACTGTTTTCTGCACAAAAGCGATTCTGCGAAGCAATGTGAACAGGCACAGAGAAGGTGCTAGCAGGGAATTCTCTGCCTGCCTTTCCCCAGTGCTCTGCAAGCTCTCCAGGACAACATAAAATCTGGGGCTCTGTGCTTTCTTTCGTTCTGAACAAGTGTTACTGTTTTCTGCACAAAAGCGATTCTGCGAAGCAATGTGAACACTTGTGCTTCCCAGGCACAGAGAAGGTGCTAGCAGGGAATTCTCTGCCTGCCTTTCCCCAGTGCTCTGCAAGCTCTCCAGGACAACATAAAATCTGGGGCTCTGTGCTTTCTTTCGTTCTGAACAAGTGTTACTGTTTTCTGCACAAAAGCGATTCTGCGAAGCAATGTGAACACTTGTGCTTCCCAGGCACAGAGAAGGTGCTAGCAGGGAATTCTCTGCCTGCCTTTCCCCAGTGCTCTGCAAGCTCTCCAGGACAACAGCAAATCTGGGGCTCTGTGCTTTCTTTCGTTCTGAACAAGTGTTACTGTTTTCTGCACAAAAGCGATTCTGCGAAGCAATGTGAACAGGCACAGAGAAGGTGCTAGCAGGGAATTCTCTGCCTGCCTTTCCCCAGTGCTCTGCAAGCTCTCCAGGACAACATAAAATCTGGGGCTCTGTGCTTTCTTTCGTTCTGAACAAGTGTTACTGTTTTCTGCACAAAAGCGATTCTGCCAAGCAATGTGAACAGGCACAGAGAAGGTGCTAGCAGGGAATTCTCTGCCTGCCTTTCCCCAGTGCTCTGCAAGCTCTCCAGGACAACAGCAAATCTGGGGCTCTGTGCTTTCTTTCGTTCTGAACAAGTGTTACTGTTTTCTGCACAAAAGCGATTCTGCGAAGCAATGTGAACACTTGTGCTTCCCAGGCACAGAGAAGGTGCTAGCAGGGAATTCTCTGCCTGCCTTTCCCCAGTGCTCTGCAAGCTCTCCAGGACAACATAAAATCTGGGGCTCTGTGCTTTCTTTCATTCTGAACAAGTGTTACTGTTTTCTGCACAAAAGCGATTCTGCGAAGCAATGTGAACACTTGTGCTTCCCAGGCACAGAGAAGGTGCTAGCAGGGAATTCTCTGCCTGCCTTTCCCCAGTGCTCTGCAAGCTCTCCAGGACAACAGCAAATCTGGGGCTCTGTGCTTTCTTTCGTTCTGAACAAGTGTTACTGTTTTCTGCACAAAAGCGATTCTGCCAAGCAATGTGAACACTTGTGCTTCCCAGGCACAGAGAAGGTGCTAGCAGGGAATTCTCTGCCTGCCTTTCCCCAGTGCTCTGCAAGCTCTCCAGGACAACATAAAATCTGGGGCTCTGTGCTTTCTTTCGTTCTGAACAAGTGTTACTGTTTTCTGCACAAAAGCGATTCTGCGAAGCAATGTGAACACTTGTGCTTCCCAGGCACAGAGAAGGTGCTAGCAGGGAATTCTCTGCCTGCCTTTCCCCAGTGCTCTGCAAGCTCTCCAGGACAACATAAAATCTGGGGCTCTGTGCTTTCTTTCGTTCTGAACAAGTGTTACTGTTTTCTGCACAAAAGCGATTCTGCGAAGCAATGTGAACAGGCACAGAGAAGGTGCTAGCAGGGAATTCTCTGCCTGCCTTTCCCCAGTGCTCTGCAAGCTCTCCAGGACAACATAAAATCTGGGGCTCTGTGCTTTCTTTCGTTCTGAACAAGTGTTACTGTTTTCTGCACAAAAGCGATTCTGCGAAGCAATGTGAACAGGCACAGAGAAGGTGCTAGCAGGGAATTCTCTGCCTGCCTTTCCCCAGTGCTCTGCAAGCTCTCCAGGACAACATAAAATCTGGGGCTCTGTGCTTTCTTTCGTTCTGAACAAGTGTTACTGTTTTCTGCACAAAAGCGATTCTGCGAAGCAATGTGAACACTTGTGCTTCCCAGGCACAGAGAAGGTGCTAGCAGGGAATTCTCTGCCTGCCTTTCCCCAGTGCTCTGCAAGCTCTCCAGGACAACATAAAATCTGGGGCTCTGTGCTTTCTTTCGTTCTGAACAAGTGTTACTGTTTTCTGCACAAAAGCGATTCTGCGAAGCAATGTGAACACTTGTGCTTCCCAGGCACAGAGAAGGTGCTAGCAGGGAATTCTCTGCCTGCCTTTCCCCAGTGCTCTGCAAGCTCTCCAGGACAACATAAAATCTGGGGCTCTGTGCTTTCTTTCGTTCTGAACAAGTGTTACTGTTTTCTGCACAAAAGCGATTCTGCGAAGCAATGTGAACACTTGTGCTTCCCAGGCACAGAGAAGGTGCTAGCAGGGAATTCTCTGCCTGCCTTTCCCCAGTGCTCTGCAAGCTCTCCAGGACAACAGCAAATCTGGGGCTCTGTGCTTTCTTTCGTTCTGAACAAGTGTTACTGTTTTCTGCACAAAAGCGATTCTGCGAAGCAATGTGAACAGGCACAGAGAAGGTGCTAGCAGGGAATTCTCTGCCTGCCTTTCCCCAGTGCTCTGCAAGCTCTCCAGGACAACATAAAATCTGGGGCTCTGTGCTTTCTTTCGTTCTGAACAAGTGTTACTGTTTTCTGCACAAAAGCGATTCTGCCAAGCAATGTGAACAGGCACAGAGAAGGTGCTAGCAGGGAATTCTCTGCCTGCCTTTCCCCAGTGCTCTGCAAGCTCTCCAGGACAACAGCAAATCTGGGGCTCTGTGCTTTCTTTCGTTCTGAACAAGTGTTACTGTTTTCTGCACAAAAGCGATTCTGCGAAGCAATGTGAACACTTGTGCTTCCCAGGCACAGAGAAGGTGCTAGCAGGGAATTCTCTGCCTGCCTTTCCCCAGTGCTCTGCAAGCTCTCCAGGACAACATAAAATCTGGGGCTCTGTGCTTTCTTTCATTCTGAACAAGTGTTACTGTTTTCTGCACAAAAGCGATTCTGCGAAGCAATGTGAACACTTGTGCTTCCCAGGCACAGAGAAGGTGCTAGCAGGGAATTCTCTGCCTGCCTTTCCCCAGTGCTCTGCAAGCTCTCCAGGACAACATAAAATCTGGGGCTCTGTGCTTTCTTTCGTTCTGAACAAGTGTTACTGTTTTCTGCACAAAAGCGATTCTGCCAAGCAATGTGAACACTTCTGCTTCCCAGGCACAGAGAAGGTGCTAGCAGGGAATTCTCTGCCTGCCTTTCCCCAGTACTCTGCAAGCTCTCCAGGACAACATAAAATCTGGGGCTCTGTGCTTTCTTTCATTCTGAACAAGTGTTACTGTTTTCTGCACAAAAGCGATTCTACGAAGCAATGTGAACAGTTCTGCTTCCCAGGCACAGAGAAGGTGCTAGCAGGGAATTCTCTGCCTGCCTTTCCCCAGTGCTCTGCAAGCTCTCCAGGACAACAACAAATCTGGGGCTCTGTGCTTTCTTTCGTTCTGAACAAGTGTTACTGTTTTCTGCACAAAAGCGATTCTGCGAAGCAATGTGAACAGGCACAGAGAAGGTACTAGCAGGGAATTCTCTGCCTGCCTTTCCCCAGTGCTCTGCAAGCTCTCCAGGACAACATAAAATCTGGGGCTCTGTGCTTTCTTTCGTTCTGAACAAGTGTTAGTGTTTTCTGCACAAAAGCGATTCTGCGAAGCAATGTGAACACTTCTGCTTCCCAGGCACAGAGAAGGTGCTAGCAGGGAATTCTCTGCCTGCCTTTCCCCAGTGCTCTGCAAGCTCTCCAGGACAACATAAAATCTGGGGCTCTGTGCTTTCTTTCGTTCTGAACAAGTGTTACTGTTTTCTGCACAAAAGCGATTCTGCGAAGCAATGTGAACACTTGTGCTTCCCAGGCACAGAGAAGGTGCTAGCAGGGAATTCTCTGCCTGCCTTTCCCCAGTGCTCTGCAAGCTCTCCAGGACAACAGCAAATCTGGGGCTCTGTGCTTTCTTTCGTTCTGAACAAGTGTTACTGTTTTCTGCACAAAAGCGATTCTGCCAAGCAATGTGAACACTTGTGCTTCCCAGGCACAGAGAAGGTGCTAGCAGGGAATTCTCTGCCTGCCTTTCCCCAGTGCTCTGCAAGCTCTCCAGGACAACATAAAATCTGGGGCTCTGTGCTTTCTTTCGTTCTGAACAAGTGTTACTGTTTTCTGCACAAAAGCGATTCTGCGAAGCAATGTGAACACTTGTGCTTCCCAGGCACAGAGAAGGTGCTAGCAGGGAATTCTCTGCCTGCCTTTCCCCAGTGCTCTGCAAGCTCTCCAGGACAACATAAAATCTGGGGCTCTGTGCTTTCTTTCGTTCTGAACAAGTGTTACTGTTTTCTGCACAAAAGCGATTCTGCGAAGCAATGTGAACAGGCACAGAGAAGGTGCTAGCAGGGAATTCTCTGCCTGCCTTTCCCCAGTGCTCTGCAAGCTCTCCAGGACAACATAAAATCTGGGGCTCTGTGCTTTCTTTCGTTCTGAACAAGTGTTACTGTTTTCTGCACAAAAGCGATTCTGCCAAGCAATGTGAACACTTCTGCTTCCCAGGCACAGAGAAGGTGCTAGCAGGGAATTCTCTGCCTGCCTTTCCCCAGTGCTCTGCAAGCTCTCCAGGACAACATAAAATCTGTTGCTCTGTGCTTTCTTTCGTTCTGAACAAGTGTTAGTGTTTTCTGCACAAAAGCGATTCTGCGAAGCAATGTGAACACTTGTGCTTCCCAGGCACAGAGAAGGTGCTAGCAGGGAATTCTCCGCCTGCCTTTCCCCAGTGCTCTGCAAGCTCTCCAGGACAACATAAAATCTGGGGCTCTGTGCTTTCTTTCGTTCTGAACAAGTGTTACTGTTTTCTGCACAAAAGCGATTCTGCCAAGCAATGTGAACACTTCTGCTTCCCAGGCACAGAGAAGGTGCTAGCAGGGAATTCTCTGCCTGCCTTTCCCCAGTGCTCTGCAAGCTCTCCAGGACAACATAAAATCTGGGGCTCTGTGCTTTCTTTCATTCTGAACAAGTGTTACTGTTTTCTGCACAAAAGCGATTCTGCGAAGCAATGTGAACAGGCACAGAGAAGGTGCTAGCAGGGAATTTTCTGCCTGCCTTTCCCCAGTGCTCTGCAAGCTCTCCAGGACAACATAAAATCTGGGGCTCTGTGCTTTCTTTCGTTCTGAACAAGTGTTAGTGTTTTCTGCACAAAAGCGATTCTGCGAAGCAATGTGAACACTTGTGCTTCCCAGGCACAGAGAAGGTGCTAGCAGGGAATTCTCTGCCTGCCTTTCCCCAGTGCTCTGCAAGCTCTCCAGGACAACATAAAATCTGGGGCTCTGTGCTTTCTTTCATTCTGAACAAGTGTTACTGTTTTCTGCACAAAAGCGATTCTGCCAAGCAATGTGAACAGGCACAGAGAAGGTGCTAGCAGGGAATTCTCTGCCTGCCTTTCCCCAGTGCTCTGCAAGCTCTCCAGGACAACAGCAAATCTGGGGCTCTGTGCTTTCTTTCGTTCTGAACAAGTGTTACTGTTTTCTGCACAAAAGCGATTCTGCGAAGCAATGTGAACACTTCTGCTTCCCAGGCACAGAGAAGGTGCTAGCAGGGAATTCTCTGCCTGCCTTTCCCCAGTGCTCTGCAAGCTCTCCAGGACAACAGCAAATCTGGGGCTCTGTGCTTTCTTTCGTTCTGAACAAGTGTTACTGTTTTCTGCACAAAAGCGATTCTGCGAAGCAATGTGAACAGGCACAGAGAAGGTGCTAGCAGGGAATTCTCTGCCTGCCTTTCCCCAGTGCTCTGCAAGCTCTCCAGGACAACATAAAATCTGGGGCTCTGTGCTTTCTTTCGTTCTGAACAAGTGTTACTGTTTTCTGCACAAAAGCGATTCTGCCAAGCAATGTGAACAGGCACAGAGAAGGTGCTAGCAGGGAATTCTCTGCCTGCCTTTCCCCAGTGCTCTGCAAGCTCTCCAGGACAACAGCAAATCTGGGGCTCTGTGCTTTCTTTCGTTCTGAACAAGTGTTACTGTTTTCTGCACAAAAGCGATTCTGCGAAGCAATGTGAACACTTCTGCTTCCCAGGCACATAGAAGGTGCTAGCAGGGAATTCTCTGCCTGCCTTTCCCCAGTGCTCTGCAAGCTCTCCAGGACAACATAAAATCTGGGGCTCTGTGCTTTCTTTCATTCTGAACAAGTGTTACTGTTTTCTGCACAAAAGCGATTCTGCGAAGCAATGTGAACACTTGTGCTTCCCAGGCACAGAGAAGGTGCTAGCAGGGAATTCTCTGCCTGCCTTTCCCCAGTGCTCTGCAAGCTCTCCAGGACAACATAAAATCTGGGGCTCTGTGCTTTCTTTCGTTCTGAACAAGTGTTACTGTTTTCTGCACAAAAGCGATTCTGCCAAGCAATGTGAACACTTCTGCTTCCCAGGCACAGAGAAGGTGCTAGCAGGGAATTCTCTGCCTGCCTTTCCCCAGTACTCTGCAAGCTCTCCAGGACAACATAAAATCTGGGGCTCTGTGCTTTCTTTCATTCTGAACAAGTGTTACTGTTTTCTGCACAAAAGCGATTCTACGAAGCAATGTGAACAGTTCTGCTTCCCAGGCACAGAGAAGGTGCTAGCAGGGAATTCTCTGCCTGCCTTTCCCCAGTGCTCTGCAAGCTCTCCAGGACAACAACAAATCTGGGGCTCTGTGCTTTCTTTCGTTCTGAACAAGTGTTACTGTTTTCTGCACAAAAGCGATTCTGCGAAGCAATGTGAACAGGCACAGAGAAGGTACTAGCAGGGAATTCTCTGCCTGCCTTTCCCCAGTGCTCTGCAAGCTCTCCAGGACAACATAAAATCTGGGGCTCTGTGCTTTCTTTCGTTCTGAACAAGTGTTAGTGTTTTCTGCACAAAAGCGATTCTGCGAAGCAATGTGAACACTTCTGCTTCCCAGGCACAGAGAAGGTGCTAGCAGGGAATTCTCTGCCTGCCTTTCCCCAGTGCTCTGCAAGCTCTCCAGGACAACATAAAATCTGGGGCTCTGTGCTTTCTTTCGTTCTGAACAAGTGTTACTGTTTTCTGCACAAAAGCGATTCTGCGAAGCAATGTGAACACTTGTGCTTCCCAGGCACAGAGAAGGTGCTAGCAGGGAATTCTCTGCCTGCCTTTCCCCAGTGCTCTGCAAGCTCTCCAGGACAACAGCAAATCTGGGGCTCTGTGCTTTCTTTCGTTCTGAACAAGTGTTACTGTTTTCTGCACAAAAGCGATTCTGCCAAGCAATGTGAACACTTGTGCTTCCCAGGCACAGAGAAGGTGCTAGCAGGGAATTCTCTGCCTGCCTTTCCCCAGTGCTCTGCAAGCTCTCCAGGACAACATAAAATCTGGGGCTCTGTGCTTTCTTTCGTTCTGAACAAGTGTTACTGTTTTCTGCACAAAAGCGATTCTGCGAAGCAATGTGAACACTTGTGCTTCCCAGGCACAGAGAAGGTGCTAGCAGGGAATTCTCTGCCTGCCTTTCCCCAGTGCTCTGCAAGCTCTCCAGGACAACATAAAATCTGGGGCTCTGTGCTTTCTTTCGTTCTGAACAAGTGTTACTGTTTTCTGCACAAAAGCGATTCTGCGAAGCAATGTGAACAGGCACAGAGAAGGTGCTAGCAGGGAATTCTCTGCCTGCCTTTCCCCAGTGCTCTGCAAGCTCTCCAGGACAACAGCAAATCTGGGGCTCTGTGCTTTCTTTCGTTCTGAACAAGTGTTACTGTTTTCTGCACAAAAGCGATTCTGCCAAGCAATGTGAACACTTCTGCTTCCCAGGCACAGAGAAGGTGCTAGCAGGGAATTCTCTGCCTGCCTTTCCCCAGTGCTCTGCAAGCTCTCCAGGACAACATAAAATCTGTTGCTCTGTGCTTTCTTTCGTTCTGAACAAGTGTTAGTGTTTTCTGCACAAAAGCGATTCTGCGAAGCAATGTGAACACTTGTGCTTCCCAGGCACAGAGAAGGTGCTAGCAGGGAATTCTCTGCCTGCCTTTCCCCAGTGCTCTGCAAGCTCTCCAGGACAACATAAAATCTGGGGCTCTGTGCTTTCTTTCGTTCTGAACAAGTGTTACTGTTTTCTGCACAAAAGCGATTCTGCGAAGCAATGTGAACACTTGTGCTTCCCAGGCACAGAGAAGGTGCTAGCAGGGAATTCTCTGCCTGCCTTTCCCCAGTGCTCTGCAAGCTCTCCAGGACAACATAAAATCTGGGGCTGTGTGCTTTCTTTCGTTCTGAACAAGTGTTACTGTTTTCTGCACAAAAGCGATTCTGCCAAGCAATGTGAACACTTGTGCTTCCCAGGCACAGAGAAGGTGCTAGCAGGGAATTCTCTGCCTGCCTTTCCCCAGTGCTCTGCAAGCTCTCCAGGACAACATAAAATCTGGGGCTCTGTGCTTTCTTTCATTCTGAACAAGTGTTACTGTTTTCTGCACAAAAGCGATTCTGCGAAGCAATGTGAACAGGCACAGAGAAGGTGCTAGCAGGGAATTTTCTGCCTGCCTTTCCCCAGTGCTCTGCAAGCTCTCCAGGACAACAGCAAATCTGGGGCTCTGTGCTTTCTTTCGTTCTGAACAAGTGTTACTGTTTTCTGCACAAAAGCGATTCTACGAAGCAATGTGAACAGTTCTGCTTCCCAGGCACAGAGAAGGTGCTAGCAGGGAATTCTCTGCCTGCCTTTCCCCAGTGCTCTGCAAGCTCTCCAGGACAACAACAAATCTGGGGCTCTGTGCTTTCTTTCGTTCTGAACAAGTGTTACTGTTTTCTGCACAAAAGCGATTCTGCGAAGCAATGTGAACAGGCACAGAGAAGGTACTAGCAGGGAATTCTCTGCCTGCCTTTCCCCAGTGCTCTGCAAGCTCTCCAGGACAACATAAAATCTGGGGCTCTGTGCTTTCTTTCGTTCTGAACAAGTGTTACTGTTTTCTGCACAAAAGCGATTCTGCGAAGCAATGTGAACACTTGTGCTTCCCAGGCACAGAGAAGGTGCTAGCAGGGAATTCTCTGCCTGCCTTTCCCCAGTGCTCTGCAAGCTCTCCAGGACAACATAAAATCTGGGGCTCTGTGCTTTCTTTCGTTCTGAACAAGTGTTACTGTTTTCTGCACAAAAGCGATTCTGCGAAGCAATGTGAACAGGCACAGAGAAGGTGCTAGCAGGGAATTCTCTGCCTGCCTTTCCCCAGTGCTCTGCAAGCTCTCCAGGACAACATAAAATCTGGGGCTCTGTGCTTTCTTTCGTTCTGAACAAGTGTTACTGTTTTCTGCACAAAAGCGATTCTGCCAAGCAATGTGAACACTTCTGCTTCCCAGGCACAGAGAAGGTGCTAGCAGGGAATTCTCTGCCTGCCTTTCCCCAGTGCTCTGCAAGCTCTCCAGGACAACATAAAATCTGTTGCTCTGTGCTTTCTTTCGTTCTGAACAAGTGTTAGTGTTTTCTGCACAAAAGCGATTCTGCGAAGCAATGTGAACACTTGTGCTTCCCAGGCACAGAGAAGGTGCTAGCAGGGAATTCTCTGCCTGCCTTTCCCCAGTGCTCTGCAAGCTCTCCAGGACAACATAAAATCTGGGGCTCTGTGCTTTCTTTCGTTCTGAACAAGTGTTACTGTTTTCTGCACAAAAGCGATTCTGCGAAGCAATGTGAACACTTGTGCTTCCCAGGCACAGAGAAGGTGCTAGCAGGGAATTCTCTGCCTGCCTTTCCCCAGTGCTCTGCAAGCTCTCCAGGACAACATAAAATCTGGGGCTCTGTGCTTTCTTTCGTTCTGAACAAGTGTTACTGTTTTCTGCACAAAAGCGATTCTGCCAAGCAATGTGAACACTTCTGCTTCCCAGGCACAGAGAAGGTGCTAGCAGGGAATTCTCTGCCTGCCTTTCCCCAGTGCTCTGCAAGCTCTCCAGGACAACATAAAATCTGGGGCTCTGTGCTTTCTTTCATTCTGAACAAGTGTTACTGTTTTCTGCACAAAAGCGATTCTGCGAAGCAATGTGAACAGGCACAGAGAAGGTGCTAGCAGGGAATTTTCTGCCTGCCTTTCCCCAGTGCTCTGCAAGCTCTCCAGGACAACAGCAAATCTGGGGCTCTGTGCTTTCTTTCGTTCTGAACAAGTGTTACTGTTTTCTGCACAAAAGCGATTCTACGAAGCAATGTGAACAGTTCTGCTTCCCAGGCACAGAGAAGGTGCTAGCAGGGAATTCTCTGCCTGCCTTTCCCCAGTGCTCTGCAAGCTCTCCAGGACAACAACAAATCTGGGGCTCTGTGCTTTCTTTCGTTCTGAACAAGTGTTACTGTTTTCTGCACAAAAGCGATTCTGCGAAGCAATGTGAACAGGCACAGAGAAGGTACTAGCAGGGAATTCTCTGCCTGCCTTTCCCCAGTGCTCTGCAAGCTCTCCAGGACAACATAAAATCTGGGGCTCTGTGCTTTCTTTCGTTCTGAACAAGTGTTACTGTTTTCTGCACAAAAGCGATTCTGCGAAGCAATGTGAACACTTCTGCTTCCCAGGCACAGAGAAGGTGCTAGCAGGGAATTCTCTGCCTGCCTTTCCCCAGTGCTCTGCAAGCTCTCCAGGACAACATAAAATCTGGGGCTCTGTGCTTTCTTTCGTTCTGAACAAGTGTTACTGTTTTCTGCACAAAAGCGATTCTGCGAAGCAATGTGAACACTTGTGCTTCCCAGGCACAGAGAAGGTGCTAGCAGGGAATTCTCTGCCTGCCTTTCCCCAGTGCTCTGCAAGCTCTCCAGGACAACAGCAAATCTGGGGCTCTGTGCTTTCTTTCGTTCTGAACAAGTGTTACTGTTTTCTGCACAAAAGCGATTCTGCCAAGCAATGTGAACACTTGTGCTTCCCAGGCACAGAGAAGGTGCTAGCAGGGAATTCTCTGCCTGCCTTTCCCCAGTGCTCTGCAAGCTCTCCAGGACAACATAAAATCTGGGGCTCTGTGCTTTCTTTCGTTCTGAACAAGTGTTACTGTTTTCTGCACAAAAGCGATTCTGCGAAGCAATGTGAACACTTGTGCTTCCCAGGCACAGAGAAGGTGCTAGCAGGGAATTCTCTGCCTGCCTTTCCCCAGTGCTCTGCAAGCTCTCCAGGACAACATAAAATCTGGGGCTCTGTGCTTTCTTTCGTTCTGAACAAGTGTTACTGTTTTCTGCACAAAAGCGATTCTGCGAAGCAATGTGAACAGGCACAGAGAAGGTGCTAGCAGGGAATTCTCTGCCTGCCTTTCCCCAGTGCTCTGCAAGCTCTCCAGGACAACATAAAATCTGGGGCTCTGTGCTTTCTTTCGTTCTGAACAAGTGTTACTGTTTTCTGCACAAAAGCGATTCTGCCAAGCAATGTGAACACTTCTGCTTCCCAGGCACAGAGAAGGTGCTAGCAGGGAATTCTCTGCCTGCCTTTCCCCAGTGCTCTGCAAGCTCTCCAGGACAACATAAAATCTGTTGCTCTGTGCTTTCTTTCGTTCTGAACAAGTGTTAGTGTTTTCTGCACAAAAGCGATTCTGCGAAGCAATGTGAACACTTGTGCTTCCCAGGCACAGAGAAGGTGCTAGCAGGGAATTCTCTGCCTGCCTTTCCCCAGTGCTCTGCAAGCTCTCCAGGACAACATAAAATCTGGGGCTCTGTGCTTTCTTTCGTTCTGAACAAGTGTTACTGTTTTCTGCACAAAAGCGATTCTGCGAAGCAATGTGAACACTTGTGCTTCCCAGGCACAGAGAAGGTGCTAGCAGGGAATTCTCTGCCTGCCTTTCCCCAGTGCTCTGCAAGCTCTCCAGGACAACATAAAATCTGGGGCTCTGTGCTTTCTTTCGTTCTGAACAAGTGTTACTGTTTTCTGCACAAAAGCGATTCTGCGAAGCAATGTGAACACTTGTGCTTCCCAGGCACAGAGAAGGTGCTAGCAGGGAATTCTCTGCCTGCCTTTCCCCAGTGCTCTGCAAGCTCTCCAGGACAACATAAAATCTGGGGCTCTGTGCTTTCTTTCATTCTGAACAAGTGTTACTGTTTTCTGCACAAAAGCGATTCTGCCAAGCAATGTGAACAGGCACAGAGAAGGTGCTAGCAGGGAATTCTCTGCCTGCCTTTCCCCAGTGTTCTGCAAGCTCTCCAGGACAACAGCAAATCTGGGGCTCTGTGCTTTCTTTCGTTCTGAACAAGTGTTACTGTTTTCTGCACAAAAGCGATTCTGCGAAGCAATGTGAACAGGCACAGAGAAGGTGCTAGCAGGGAATTCTCTGCCTGCCTTTCCCCAGTGCTCTGCAAGCTCTCCAGGACAACATAAAATCTGGGGCTCTGTGCTTTCTTTCGTTCTGAACAAGTGTTACTGTTTTCTGCACAAAAGCGATTCTGCGAAGCAATGTGAACACTTCTGCTTCCCAGGCACAGAGAAGGTGCTAGCAGGGAATTCTCTGCCTGCCTTTCCCCAGTGCTCTGCAAGCTCTCCAGGACAACAGCAAATCTGGGGCTCTGTGCTTTCTTTCGTTCTGAACAAGTGTTACTGTTTTCTGCAAAAAAGCGATTCTGCCAAGCAATGTGAACAGGCACAGAGAAGGTGCTAGCAGGGAATTCTCTGCCTGCCTTTCCCCAGTGCTCTGCAAGCTCTCCAGGACAACATAAAATCTGGGGCTCTGTGCTTTCTTTCGTTCTGAACAAGTGTTACTGTTTTCTGCACAAAAGCGATTCTGCGAAGCAATGTGAACACTTCTGCTTCCCAGGCACAGAGAAGGTGCTAGCAGGGAATTCTCTGCCTGCCTTTCCCCAGTGCTCTGCAAGCTCTCCAGGACAACAGCAAATCTGGGGCTCTGTGCTTTCTTTCGTTCTGAACAAGTGTTACTGTTTTCTACACAAAAGCGATTCTGCGAAGCAATGTGAACACTTGTGCTTCCCAGGCACAGAGAAGGTGCTAGCAGGGAATTCTCTGCCTGCCTTTCCCCAGTGCTCTGCAAGCTCTCCAGGACAACATAAAATCTGGGGCTCTGTGCTTTCTTTCGTTCTGAACAAGTGTTACTGTTTTCTGCACAAAAGCGATTCTGCGAAGCAGTGTGAACACTTCTGCTTCCCAGGCACAGAGAAGGTGCTAGCAGGGAATTCTCTGCCTGCCTTTCCCCAGTGCTCTGCAAGCTCTCCAGGACAACATAAAATCTGGGGCTCTGTGCTTTCTTTCGTTCTGAACAAGTGTTACTGTTTTCTGCACAAAAGCGATTCTGCGAAGCAATGTGAACAGGCACAGAAAAGGTGCTAGCAGGGAATTCTCTGCCTGCCTTTCCCCAGTGCTCTGCAAGCTCTCCAGGACAACATAAAATCTGGGGCTCTGTGCTTTCTTTCGTTCTGAACAAGTGTTACTGTTTTCTGCACAAAAGCGATTCTGCGAAGCAATGTGAACACTTGTGCTTCCCAGGCACAGAGAAGGTGCTAGCAGGGAATTCTCTGCCTGCCTTTCCCCAGTGCTCTGCAAGCTCTCCAGGACAACATAAAATCTGGGGCTCTGTGCTTTCTTTCGTTCTGAACAAGTGTTACTGTTTTCTGCACAAAAGCGATTCTGCGAAGCAATGTGAACACTTGTGCTTCCCAGGCACAGAGAAGGTGCTAGCAGGAAATTCTCTGCCTGCCTTTCCCCAGTGCTCTGCAAGCTCTCCAGGACAACATAAAATCTGGGGCTCTGTGCTTTCTTTCGTTCTGAACAAGTGTTAGTGTTTTCTGCACAAAAGCGATTCTGCGAAGCAATGTGAACACTTGTGCTTCCCAGGCACAGAGAAGGTGCTAGCAGGGAATTCTCTGCCTGCCTTTCCCCAGTGCTCTGCAAGCTCTCCAGGACAACATAAAATCTGGGGCTCTGTGCTTTCTTTCATTCTGAACAAGTGTTACTGTTTTCTGCACAAAAGCGATTCTGCGAAGCAATGTGAACACTTGTGCTTCCCAGGCACAGAGAAGGTGCTAGCAGGGAATTCTCTGCCTGCCTTTCCCCAGTGCTCTGCAAGCTCTCCAGGACAGCATAAAATCTGGGGCTCTGTGCTTTCTTTCGTTCTGAACAAGTGTTACTGTTTTCTGCACAAAAGCGATTCTGCCAAGCAATGTGAACACTTCTGCTTCCCAGGCACAGAGAAGGTGCTAGCAGGGAATTCTCTGCCTGCCTTTCCCCAGTACTCTGCAAGCTCTCCAGGACAACATAAAATCTGGGGCTCTGTGCTTTCTTTCATTCTGAACAAGTGTTACTGTTTTCTGCACAAAAGCGATTCTACGAAGCAATGTGAACAGTTCTGCTTCCCAGGCACAGAGAAGGTGCTAGCAGGGAATTCTCTGCCTGCCTTTCCCCAGTGCTCTGCAAGCTCTCCAGGACAACAACAAATCTGGGGCTCTGTGCTTTCTTTCGTTCTGAACAAGTGTTACTGTTTTCTGCACAAAAGCGATTCTGCGAAGCAATGTGAACAGGCACAGAGAAGGTACTAGCAGGGAATTCTCTGCCTGCCTTTCCCCAGTGCTCTGCAAGCTCTCCAGGACAACATAAAATCTGGGGCTCTGTGCTTTCTTTCGTTCTGAACAAGTGTTAGTGTTTTCTGCACAAAAGCGATTCTGCGAAGCAATGTGAACACTTGTGCTTCCCAGGCACAGAGAAGGTGCTAGCAGGGAATTCTCTGCCTGCCTTTCCCCAGTGCTCTGCAAGCTCTCCAGGACAACATAAAATCTGGGGCTCTGTGCTTTCTTTCGTTCTGAACAAGTGTTACTGTTTTCTGCACAAAAGCGATTCTGCGAAGCAATGTGAACACTTGTGCTTCCCAGGCACAGAGAAGGTGCTAGCAGGGAATTCTCTGCCTGCCTTTCCCCAGTGCTCTGCAAGCTCTCCAGGACAACATAAAATCTGGGGCTCTGTGCTTTCTTTCGTTCTGAACAAGTGTTACTGTTTTCTGCACAAAAGCGATTCTGCTAAGCGATGTGAACACTTCTGCTTCCCAGGCACAGAGAAGGTGCTAGCAGGGAATTCTCTGCCTGCCTTTCCCCAATGCTCTGCAAGCTCTCCAGGACAACATAAAATCTGGGGCTCTGTGCTTTCTTTCATTCTGAACAAGTGTTACTATTTTCTGCACAAAAGCGATTCTGCGAAGCAATGTGAACACTTGTGCTTCCCAGGCACAGAGAAGGTGCTAGCAGGGAATTCTCTGCCTGCCTTTCCCCAGTGCTCTGCAAGCTCTCCAGGACAACATAAAATCTGGGGCTCTGTGCTTTCTTTCATTCTGAACAAGTGTTACTGTTTTCTGCACAAAAGCGATTCTGCGAAGCAATGTGAACACTTGTGCTTCCCAGGCACAGAGAAGGTGCTAGCAGGGAATTCTCTGCCTGCCTTTCCCCAGTGCTCTGCAAGCTCTCCAGGACAACAGCAAATCTGGGGCTCTGTGCTTTCTTTCGTTCTGAACAAGTGTTACTGTTTTCTGCACAAAAGCGATTCTGCCAAGCAATGTGAACACTTCTGCTTCCCAGGCACAGAGAAGGTGCTAGCAGGGAATTCTCTGCCTGCCTTTCCCCAGTGCTCTGCAAGCTCTCCAGGACAACATAAAATCTGGGGCTCTGTGCTTTCTTTCATTCTGAACAAGTGTTACTGTTTTCTGCACAAAAGCGATTCTACGAAGCAATGTGAACACTTCTGCTTCCCAGGCACAGAGAAGGTGCTAGCAGGGAATTCTCTGCCTGCCTTTCCCCAGTGCTCTGCAAGCTCTCCAGGACAACAACAAATCTGGGGCTCTGTGCTTTCTTTCATTCTGAACAAGTGTTACTGTTTTCTGCACAAAAGCGATTCTGCGAAGCAATGTGAACAGGCACAGAGAAGGTGCTAGCAGGGAATTCTCTGCCTGCCTTTCCCCAGTGCTCTGCAAGCTCTCCAGGACAACATAAAATCTGGGGCTCTGTGCTTTCTTTCGTTCTGAACAAGTGTTAGTGTTTTCTGCACAAAAGCGATTCTGCGAAGCAATGTGAACACTTGTGCTTCCCAGGCACAGAGAAGGTGCTAGCAGGGAATTCTCTGCCTGCCTTTCCCCAGTGCTCTGCAAGCTCTCCAGGACAACATAAAATCTGGGGCTCTGTGCTTTCTTTCATTCTGAACAAGTGTTACTGTTTTCTGCACAAAAGCGATTCTGCGAAGCAATGTGAACACTTGTGCTTCCCAGGCACAGAGAAGGTGCTAGCAGGGAATTCTCTGCCTGCCTTTCCCCAGTGCTCTGCAAGCTCTCCAGGACAACATAAAATCTGGGGCTCTGTGCTTTCTTTCGTTCTGAACAAGTGTTAGTGTTTTCTGCACAAAAGCGATTCTGCGAAGCAATGTGAACACTTGTGCTTCCCAGGCACAGAGAAGGTGCTAGCAGGGAATTCTCTGCCTGCCTTTCCCCAGTGCTCTGCAAGCTCTCCAGGACAACATAAAATCTGGGGCTCTGTGCTTTCTTTCGTTCTGAACAAGTGTTACTGTTTTCTGCACAAAAGCGATTCTGCTAAGCGATGTGAACACTTCTGCTTCCCAGGCACAGAGAAGGTGCTAGCAGGGAATTCTCTGCCTGCCTTTCCCCAGTGCTCTGCAAGCTCTCCAGGACAACAGCAAATCTGGGGCTCTGTGCTTTCTTTCGTTCTGAACAAGTGTTACTGTTTTCTGCACAAAAGCGATTCTGCTAAGCGATGTGAACACTTGTGCTTCCCAGGCACAGAGAAGGTGCTAGCAGGGAATTCTCTGCCTGCCTTTCCCCAGTGCTCTGCAAGCTCTCCAGGACAACATAAAATCTGGGGCTCTGTGCTTTCTTTCATTCTGAACAAGTGTTACTGTTTTCTGCACAAAAGCGATTCTGCGAAGCAATGTGAACAGGCACAGAGAAGGTGCTAGCAGGGAATTCTCTGCCTGCCTTTCCCCAGTGCTCTGCAAGCTCTCCAGGACAACATAAAATCTGGGGCTCTGTGCTTTCTTTCGTTCTGAACAAGTGTTAGTGTTTTCTGCACAAAAGCGATTCTGCGAAGCAATGTGAACACTTGTGCTTCCCAGGCACAGAGAAGGTGCTAGCAGGGAATTCTCTGCCTGCCTTTCCCCAGTGCTCTGCAAGCTCTCCAGGACAACATAAAATCTGGGGCTCTGTGCTTTCTTTCGTTCTGAACAAGTGTTAGTGTTTTCTGCACAAAAGCGATTCTGCGAAGCAATGTGAACACTTGTGCTTCCCAGGCACAGAGAAGGTGCTAGCAGGGAATTCTCCGCCTGCCTTTCCCCAGTGCTCTGCAAGCTCTCCAGGACAACATAAAATCTGGGGCTCTGTGCTTTCTTTCGTTCTGAACAAGTGTTACTGTTTTCTGCACAAAAGCGATTCTGCGAAGCAATGTGAACACTTGTGCTTCCCAGGCACAGAGAAGGTGCTAGCAGGGAATTCTCTGCCTGCCTTTCCCCAGTGCTCTGCAAGCTCTCCAGGACAACATAAAATCTGGGGCTCTGTGCTTTCTTTCGTTCTGAACAAGTGTTACTGTTTTCTGCACAAAAGCGATTCTGCCAAGCAATGTGAACACTTCTGCTTCCCAGGCACAGAGAAGGTGCTAGCAGGGAATTCTCTGCCTGCCTTTCCCCAGTGCTCTGCAAGCTCTCCAGGACAACATAAAATCTGGGGCTCTGTGCTTTCTTTCATTCTGAACAAGTGTTACTGTTTTCTGCACAAAAGCGATTCTGCGAAGCAATGTGAACAGGCACAGAGAAGGTGCTAGCAGGGAATTTTCTGCCTGCCTTTCCCCAGTGCTCTGCATGCTCTCCAGGACAACATAAAATCTGGGGCTCTGTGCTTTCTTTCGTTCTGAACAAGTGTTAGTGTTTTCTGCACAAAAGCGATTCTGCGAAGCAATGTGAACACTTGTGCTTCCCAGGCACAGAGAAGGTGCTAGCAAGTAATTCTCTGCCTGCCTTTCCCCAGTGCTCTGCAAGCTCTCCAGGACAACATAAAATCTGGGGCTCTGTGCTTTCTTTCGTTCTGAACAAGTGTTACTGTTTTCTGCACAAAAGCGATTCTGCGAAGCAATGTGAACAGGCACAGAGAAGGTGCTAGCAGGGAATTCTCTGCCTGCCTTTCCCCAGTGCTCTGCAAGCTCTCCAGGACAACAGCAAATCTGGGGCTCTGTGCTTTCTTTCGTTCTGAACAAGTGTTACTGTTTTCTGCACAAAAGCGATTCTGCGAAGCAATGTGAACAGGCACAGAGAAGGTGCTAGCAGGGAATTCTCTGCCTGCCTTTCCCCAGTGCTCTGCAAGCTCTCCAGGACAACATAAAATCTGGGGCTCTGTGCTTTCTTTCGTTCTGAACAAGTGTTACTGTTTTCTGCACAAAAGCGATTCTGCGAAGCAATGTGAACACTTCTGCTTCCCAGGCACAGAGAAGGTGCTAGCAGGGAATTCTCTGCCTGCCTTTCCCCAGTGCTCTGCAAGCTCTCCAGGACAACATAAAATCTGGGGCTCTGTGCTTTCTTTCGTTCTGAACAAGTGTTACTGTTTTCTGCACAAAAGCGATTCTGCCAAGCAATGTGAACACTTGTGCTTCCCAGGCACAGAGAAGGTGCTAGCAGGGAATTCTCTGCCTGCCTTTCCCCAGTGCTCTGCAAGCTCTCCAGGACAACATAAAATCTGGGGCTCTGTGCTTTCTTTCGTTCTGAACAAGTGTTACTGTTTTCTGCACAAAAGCCTTTCTGCCAAGCAATGTGAACAGGCACAGAGAAGGTGCTAGCAGGGAATTCTCTGCCTGCCTTTCCCCAGTGCTCTGCAAGCTCTCCAGGACAACATAAAATCTGGGGCTCTGTGCTTTCTTTCGTTCTGAACAAGTGTTACTGTTTTCTGCACAAAAGCGATTCTGCGAAGCAATGTGAACACTTCTGCTTCCCAGGCACAGAGAAGGTGCTAGCAGGGAATTCTCTGCCTGCCTTTCCCCAGTGCTCTGCAAGCTCTCCAGGACAACAGCAAATCTGGGGCTCTGTGCTTTCTTTCGTTCTGAACAAGTGTTACTGTTTTCTACACAAAAGCGATTCTGCGAAGCAATGTGAACACTTGTGCTTCCCAGGCACAGAGAAGGTGCTAGCAGGGAATTCTCTGCCTGCCTTTCCCCAGTGCTCTGCAAGCTCTCCAGGACAACATAAAATCTGGGGCTCTGTGCTTTCTTTCATTCTGAACAAGTGTTAGTGTTTTCTGCACAAAAGCGATTCTGCGAAGCAATGTGAACACTTCTGCTTCCCAGGCACAGAGAAGGTGCTAGCAGGGAATTCTCTGCCTGCCTTTCCCCAGTGCTCTGCAAGCTCTCCAGGACAACAGCAAATCTGGGGCTCTGTGCTTTCTTTCGTTCTGAACAAGTGTTACTGTTTTCTGCACAAAAGCGATTCTGCGAAGCAATGTGAACACTTCGGCTTCCCAGGCACAGAGAAGGTGCTAGCAGGGAATTCTCTGCCTGCCTTTCCCCAGTGCTCTGCAAGCTCTCCAGGACAACATAAAATCTGGGGCTCTGTGCTTTCTTTCGTTCTGAACAAGTGTTACTGTTTTCTGCACAAAAGCGATTCTGCGAAGCAATGTGAACACTTGTGCTTCCCAGGCACAGAGAAGGTGCTAGCAGGGAATTCTCTGCCTGCCTTTCCCCAGTGCTCTGCAAGCTCTCCAGGACAACATAAAATCTGGGGCTCTGTGCTTTCTTTCGTTCTGAACAAGTGTTACTGTTTTCTGCACAAAAGCGATTCTGCGAAGCAATGTGAACAGGCACAGAGAAGGTGCTAGCAGGGAATTCTCTGCCTGCCTTTCCCCAGTGCTCTGCAAGCTTTCCAGGACAACATAAAATCTGGGGCTCTGTGCTTTCTTTCGTTCTGAACAAGTGTTACTGTTTTCTGCACAAAAGCGATTCTGCCAAGCAATGTGAACACTTCTGCTTCCTAGGCACAGAGAAGGTGCTAGCAGGGAATTCTCTGCCTGCCTTTCCCCAGTACTCTGCAAGCTCTCCAGGACAACATAAAATCTGGGGCTCTGTGCTTTCTTTCATTCTGAACAAGTGTTACTGTTTTCTGCACAAAAGCGATTCTACGAAGCAATGTGAACACTTCTGCTTCCCAGGCACAGAGAAGGTGCTAGCAGGGAATTCTCTGCCTGCCTTTCCCCAGTGCTCTGCAAGCTCTCCAGGACAACAACAAATCTGGGGCTCTGTGCTTTCTTTCGTTCTGAACAAGTGTTACTGTTTTCTGCACAAAAGCGATTCTGCGAAGCAATGTGAACAGGCACAGAGAAGGTACTAGCAGGGAATTCTCTGCCTGCCTTTCCCCAGTGCTCTGCAAGCTCTCCAGGACAACATAAAATCTGGGGCTCTGTGCTTTCTTTCGTTCTGAACAAGTGTTAGTGTTTTCTGCACAAAAGCGATTCTGCGAAGCAATGTGAACACTTCTGCTTCCCAGGCACAGAGAAGGTGCTAGCAGGGAATTCTCTGCCTGCCTTTCCCCAGTGCTCTGCAAGCTCTCCAGGACAACATAAAATCTGGGGCTCTGTGCTTTCTTTCATTCTGAACAAGTGTTACTGTTTTCTGCACAAAAGCGATTCTGCGAAGCAATGTGAACACTTGTGCTTCCCAGGCACAGAGAAGGTGCTAGCAGGGAATTCTCTGCCTGCCTTTCCCCAGTGCTCTGCAAGCTCTCCAGGACAACATAAAATCTGGGGCTCTGTGCTTTCTTTCGTTCTGAACAAGTGTTAGTGTTTTCTGCACAAAAGCGATTCTGCTAAGCGATGTGAACACTTCTGCTTCCCAGGCACAGAGAAGGTGCTAGCAGGGAATTCTCTGCCTGCCTTTCCCCAGTGCTCTGCAAGCTCTCCAGGACAACATAAAATCTGGGGCTCTGTGCTTTCTTTCATTCTGAACAAGTGTTACTGTTTTCTGCACAAAAGCGATTCTGCGAAGCAATGTGAACACTTGTGCTTCCCAGGCACAGAGAAGGTGCTAGCAGGGAATTCTCTGCCTGCCTTTCCCCAGTGCTCTGCAAGCTCTCCAGGACAACATAAAATCTGGGGCTCTGTGCTTTCTTTCATTCTGAACAAGTGTTACTGTTTTCTGCACAAAAGCGATTCTGCGAAGCAATGTGAACACTTGTGCTTCCCAGGCACAGAGAAGGTGCTAGCAGGGAATTCTCTGCCTGCCTTTCCCCAGTGCTCTGCAAGCTCTCCAGGACAACAGCAAATCTGGGGCTCTGTGCTTTCTTTCGTTCTGAACAAGTGTTACTGTTTTCTGCACAAAAGCGATTCTGCCAAGCAATGTGAACACTTGTGCTTCCCAGGCACAGAGAAGGTGCTAGCAGGGAATTCTCTGCCTGCCTTTCCCCAGTGCTCTGCAAGCTCTCCAGGACAACATAAAATCTGGGGCTCTGTGCTTTCTTTCATTCTGAACAAGTGTTACTGTTTTCTGCACAAAAGCGATTCTACGAAGCAATGTGAACACTTGTGCTTCCCAGGCACAGAGAAGGTGCTAGCAGGGAATTCTCTGCCTGCCTTTCCCCAGTGCTCTGCAAGCTCTCCAGGACAACAACAAATCTGGGGCTCTGTGCTTTCTTTCATTCTGAACAAGTGTTACTGTTTTCTGCACAAAAGCGATTCTGCGAAGCAATGTGAACAGGCACAGAGAAGGTGCTAGCAGGGAATTCTCTGCCTGCCTTTCCCCAGTGCTCTGCAAGCTCTCCAGGACAACATAAAATCTGGGGCTCTGTGCTTTCTTTCGTTCTGAACAAGTGTTACTGTTTTCTGCACAAAAGCGATTCTGCTAAGCAATGTGAACACTTCTGCTTCCCAGGCACAGAGAAGGTGCTAGCAGGGAATTCTCTGCCTGCCTTTCCCCAGTGCTCTGCAAGCTCTCTAGGACAACAGCAAATCTGGGGCTCTGTGCTTTCTTTCGTTCTGAACAAGTGTTACTGTTTTCTGCACAAAAGCGATTCTGCGAAGCAATGTGAACAGGCACAGAGAAGGTGCTAGCAGGGAATTCTCTGCCTGCCTTTCCCCAGTGCTCTGCAAGCTCTCCAGGACAACATAAAATCTGGGGCTCTGTGCTTTCTTTCGTTCTGAACAAGTGTTAGTGTTTTCTGCACAAAAGCGATTCTGCGAAGCAATGGGAACACTTGTGCTTCCCAGGCACAGAGAAGGTGCTAGCAGGGAATTCTCTGCCTGCCTTTCCCCAGTGCTCTGCAAGCTCTCCAGGACAACATAAAATCTGGGGCTCTGTGCTTTCTTTCGTTCTGAACAAGTGTTACTGTTTTCTGCACAAAAGCGATTCTGCGAAGCAATGTGAACACTTGTGCTTCCCAGGCACAGAGAAGGTGCTAGCAGGGAATTCTCTGCCTGCCTTTCCCCAGTGCTCTGCAAGCTCTCCAGGACAACATAAAATCTGGGGCTCTGTGCTTTCTTTCGTTCTGAACAAGTGTTACTGTTTTCTGCACAAAAGCGATTCTGCGAAGCAATGTGAACACTTCTGCTTCCCAGGCACAGAGAAGGTGCTAGCAGGGAATTCTCTGCCTGCCTTTCCCCAGTGCTCTGCAAGCTCTCCAGGACAACAGCAAATCTGGGGCTCTGTGCTTTCTTTCGTTCTGAACAAGTGTTACTGTTTTCTGCACAAAAGCGATTCTGCTAAGCGATGTGAACACTTGTGCTTCCCAGGCACAGAGAAGGTGCTAGCAGGGAATTCTCTGCCTGCCTTTCCCCAGTGCTCTGCAAGCTCTCCAGGACAACATAAAATCTGGGGCTCTGTGCTTTCTTTCGTTCTGAACAAGTGTTACTGTTTTCTGCACAAAAGCGATTCTGCGAAGCAATGTGAACAGGCACAGAGAAGGTGCTAGCAGGGAATTCTCTGCCTGCCTTTCCCCAGTGCTCTGCAAGCTCTCCAGGACAACATAAAATCTGGGGCTCTGTGCTTTCTTTCGTTCTGAACAAGTGTTACTGTTTTCTGCACAAAAGCGATTCTGCCAAGCAATGTGAACACTTGTGCTTCCCAGGCACAGAGAAGGTGCTAGCAGGGAATTCTCTGCCTGACTTTAGCCAGTGCTCTGCAAGCTCTCCAGGACAACAGCAAATCTGGGGCTCTGTGCTTTCTTTCGTTCTGAACAAGTGTTACTGTTTTCTGCACAAAAGCGATTCTGCGAAGCAATGTGAACACTTCTGCTTCCCAGGCACAGAGAAGGTGCTAGCAGGGAATTCTCTGCCTGCCTTTCCCCAGTGCTCTGCAAGCTCTCCAGGACAACAGCAAATCTGGGGCTCTGTGCTTTCTTTCGTTCTGAACAAGTGTTACTGTTTTCTGCACAAAAGCGATTCTGCGAAGCAATGTGAACACTTGTGCTTCCCAGGCACAGAGAAGGTGCTAGCAGGGAATTCTCTGCCTGCCTTTCCCCAGTGCTCTGCAAGCTCTCCAGGACAACATAAAATCTGGGGCTCTGTGCTTTCTTTCGTTCTGAACAAGTGTTACTGTTTTCTGCACAAAAGCGATTCTGCGAAGCAATGTGAACACTTGTGCTTCCCAGGCACAGAGAAGGTGCTAGCAGGGAATTCTCTGCCTGCCTTTCCCCAGTGCTCTGCAAGCTCTCCAGGACAACATAAAATCTGGGGCTCTGTGCTTTCTTTCGTTCTGAACAAGTGTTACTGTTTTCTGCACAAAAGCGATTCTGCGAAGCAATGTGAACACTTGTGCTTCCCAGGCACAGAGAAGGTGCTAGCAGGGAATTCTCTGCCTGCCTTTCCCCAGTGCTCTGCAAGCTCTCCAGGACAACATAAAATCTGGGGCTCTGTGCTTTCTTTCGTTCTGAACAAGTGTTACTGTTTTCTGCACAAAAGCGATTCTGCGAAGCAATGTGAACACTTGTGCTTCCCAGGCACAGAGAAGGTGCTAGCAGGGAATTCTCTGCCTGCCTTTCCCCAGTGCTCTGCAAGCTCTCCAGGACAACAGCAAATCTGGGGCTCTGTGCTTTCTTTCGTTCTGAACAAGTGTTACTGTTTTCTGCACAAAAGCGATTCTGCGAAGCAATGTGAACACTTCTGCTTCCCAGGCACAGAGAAGGTGCTAGCAGGGAATTCTCTGCCTGCCTTTCCCCAGTGCTCTGCAAGCTCTCCAGGACAACAGCAAATCTGGGGCTCTGTGCTTTCTTTCGTTCTGAACAAGTGTTACTGTTTTCTGCACAAAAGCGATTCTGCGAAGCAATGTGAACACTTGTGCTTCCCAGGCACAGAGAAGGTGCTAGCAGGGAATTCTCTGCCTGCCTTTCCCCAGTGCTCTGCAAGCTCTCCAGGACAACATAAAATCTGGGGCTCTGTGCTTTCTTTCGTTCTGAACAAGTGTTACTGTTTTCTGCACAAAAGCGATTCTGCGAAGCAATGTGAACAGGCACAGAGAAGGTACTAGCAGGGAATTCTCTGCCTGCCTTTCCCCAGTGCTCTGCAAGCTCTCCAGGACAACATAAAATCTGGGGCTCTGTGCTTTCTTTCGTTCTGAACAAGTGTTAGTGTTTTCTGCACAAAAGCGATTCTGCGAAGCAATGTGAACACTTGTGCTTCCCAGGCACAGAGAAGGTGCTAGCAGGGAATTCTCTGCCTGCCTTTCCCCAGTGCTCTGCAAGCTCTCCAGGACAACATAAAATCTGGGGCTCTGTGCTTTCTTTCATTCTGAACAAGTGTTACTGTTTTCTGCACAAAAGCGATTCTGCGAAGCAATGTGAACACTTGTGCTTCCCAGGCACAGAGAAGGTGCTAGCAGGGAATTCTCTGCCTGCCTTTCCCCAGTGCTCTGCAAGCTCTCCAGGACAACAGCAAATCTGGGGCTCTGTGCTTTCTTTCGTTCTGAACAAGTGTTACTGTTTTCTGCACAAAAGCGATTCTGCGAAGCAATGTGAACACTTGTGCTTCCCAGGCACAGAGAAGGTGCTAGCAGGGAATTCTCTGCCTGCCTTTCCCCAGTGCTCTGCAAGCTCTCCAGGACAACAGCAAATCTGGGGCTCTGTGCTTTCTTTCGTTCTGAACAAGTGTTACTGTTTTCTGCACAAAAGCGATTCTGCGAAGCAATGTGAACACTTGTGCTTCCCAGGCACAGAGAAGGTGCTAGCAGGGAATTCTCTGCCTGCCTTTCCCCAGTGCTCTGCAAGCTCTCCAGGACAACATAAAATCTGGGGCTCTGTGCTTTCTTTCGTTCTGAACAAGTGTTACTGTTTTCTGCACAAAAGCGATTCTGCGAAGCAATGTGAACAGGCACAGAGAAGGTACTAGCAGGGAATTCTCTGCCTGCCTTTCCCCAGTGCTCTGCAAGCTCTCCAGGACAACATAAAATCTGGGGCTCTGTGCTTTCTTTCGTTCTGAACAAGTGTTAGTGTTTTCTGCACAAAAGCGATTCTGCGAAGCAATGTGAACACTTGTGCTTCCCAGGCACAGAGAAGGTGCTAGCAGGGAATTCTCTGCCTGCCTTTCCCCAGTGCTCTGCAAGCTCTCCAGGACAACATAAAATCTGGGGCTCTGTGCTTTCTTTCATTCTGAACAAGTGTTACTGTTTTCTGCACAAAAGCGATTCTGCGAAGCAATGTGAACACTTGTGCTTCCCAGGCACAGAGAAGGTGCTAGCAGGGAATTCTCTGCCTGCCTTTCCCCAGTGCTCTGCAAGCTCTCCAGGACAACATAAAATCTGGGGCTCTGTGCTTTCTTTCGTTCTGAACAAGTGTTAGTGTTTTCTGCACAAAAGCGATTCTGCGAAGCAATGTGAACACTTGTGCTTCCCAGGCACAGAGAAGGTGCTAGCAGGGAATTCTCTGCCTGCCTTTCCCCAGTGCTCTGCAAGCTCTCCAGGACAACATAAAATCTGGGGCTCTGTGCTTTCTTTCGTTCTGAACAAGTGTTACTGTTTTCTGCACAAAAGCGATTCTGCGAAGCAATGTGAACAGGCACAGAGAAGGTGCTAGCAGGGAATTCTCTGCCTGCCTTTCCCCAGTGCTCTGCAAGCTCTCCAGGACAACATAAAATCTGGGGCTCTGTGCTTTCTTTCGTTCTGAACAAGTGTTACTGTTTTCTGCACAAAAGCGATTCTGCCAAGCAATGTGAACACTTCTGCTTCCAAGGCACAGAGAAAGTGCTAGCAGGGAATTCTCTGCCTGCCTTTCCCCAGTGCTCTGCAAGCTCTCCAGGACAACATAAAATCTGGGGCTCTGTGCTTTCTTTCGTTCTGAACAAGTGTTACTGTTTTCTGCACAAAAGCGATTCTGCGAAGCAATGTGAACAGGCACAGAGAAGGTGCTAGCAGGGAATTCTCTGCCTGCCTTTCCCCAGTGCTCTGCAAGCTCTCCAGGACAACAGCAAATCTGGGGCTCTGTGCTTTCTTTCGTTCTGAACAAGTGTTACTGTTTTCTGCACAAAAGCGATTCTGCGAAGCAATGTGAACAGGCACAGAGAAGGTGCTAGCAGGGAATTCTCTGCCTGCCTTTCCCCAGTGCTCTGCAAGCTCTCCAGGACAACATAAAATCTGGGGCTCTGTGCTTTCTTTCGTTCTGAACAAGTGTTAGTGTTTTCTGCACAAAAGCGATTCTGCCAAGCAATGTGAACACTTGTGCTTCCCAGGCACAGAGAAGGTGCTAGCAGGGAATTCTCTGCCTGCCTTTCCCCAGTGCTCTGCAAGCTCTCCAGGACAACATAAAATCTGGGGCTCTGTGCTTTCTTTCGTTCTGAACAAGTGTTACTGTTTTCTGCACAAAAGCCTTTCTGCCAAGCAATGTGAACACTTGTGCTTCCCAGGCACAGAGAAGGTGCTAGCAGGGAATTCTCTGCCTGCCTTTCCCCAGTGCTCTGCAAGCTCTCCAGGACAACAGCAAATCTGGGGCTCTGTGCTTTCTTTCGTTCTGAACAAGTGTTACTGTTTTCTGCACAAAAGCGATTCTGCGAAGCAATGTGAACACTTGTGCTTCCCAGGCACAGAGAAGGTGCTAGCAGGGAATTCTCTGCCTGCCTTTCCCCAGTGCTCTGCAAGCTCTCCAGGACAACATAAAATCTGGGGCTCTGTGCTTTCTTTCGTTCTGAACAAGTGTTACTGTTTTCTGCACAAAAGCGATTCTGCGAAGCAATGTGAACAGGCACAGAGAAGGTACTAGCAGGGAATTCTCTGCCTGCCTTTCCCCAGTGCTCTGCAAGCTCTCCAGGACAACATAAAATCTGGGGCTCTGTGCTTTCTTTCGTTCTGAACAAGTGTTAGTGTTTTCTGCACAAAAGCGATTCTGCGAAGCAATGTGAACACTTGTGCTTCCCAGGCACAGAGAAGGTGCTAGCAGGGAATTCTCTGCCTGCCTTTCCCCAGTGCTCTGCAAGCTCTCCAGGACAACATAAAATCTGGGGCTCTGTGCTTTCTTTCATTCTGAACAAGTGTTACTGTTTTCTGCACAAAAGCGATTCTGCGAAGCAATGTGAACACTTGTGCTTCCCAGGCACAGAGAAGGTGCTAGCAGGGAATTCTCTGCCTGCCTTTCCCCAGTGCTCTGCAAGCTCTCCAGGACAACATAAAATCTGGGGCTCTGTGCTTTCTTTCGTTCTGAACAAGTGTTAGTGTTTTCTGCACAAAAGCGATTCTGCGAAGCAATGTGAACACTTGTGCTTCCCAGGCACAGAGAAGGTGCTAGCAGGGAATTCTCTGCCTGCCTTTCCCCAGTGCTCTGCAAGCTCTCCAGGACAACATAAAATCTGGGGCTCTGTGCTTTCTTTCGTTCTGAACAAGTGTTACTGTTTTCTGCACAAAAGCGATTCTGCGAAGCAATGTGAACAGGCACAGAGAAGGTGCTAGCAGGGAATTCTCTGCCTGCCTTTCCCCAGTGCTCTGCAAGCTCTCCAGGACAACATAAAATCTGGGGCTCTGTGCTTTCTTTCGTTCTGAACAAGTGTTACTGTTTTCTGCACAAAAGCGATTCTGCCAAGCAATGTGAACACTTCTGCTTCCAAGGCACAGAGAAAGTGCTAGCAGGGAATTCTCTGCCTGCCTTTCCCCAGTGCTCTGCAAGCTCTCCAGGACAACATAAAATCTGGGGCTCTGTGCTTTCTTTCGTTCTGAACAAGTGTTACTGTTTTCTGCACAAAAGCGATTCTGCGAAGCAATGTGAACAGGCACAGAGAAGGTGCTAGCAGGGAATTCTCTGCCTGCCTTTCCCCAGTGCTCTGCAAGCTCTCCAGGACAACAGCAAATCTGGGGCTCTGTGCTTTCTTTCGTTCTGAACAAGTGTTACTGTTTTCTGCACAAAAGCGATTCTGCGAAGCAATGTGAACAGGCACAGAGAAGGTGCTAGCAGGGAATTCTCTGCCTGCCTTTCCCCAGTGCTCTGCAAGCTCTCCAGGACAACATAAAATCTGGGGCTCTGTGCTTTCTTTCGTTCTGAACAAGTGTTAGTGTTTTCAGCACAAAAGCGATTCTGCCAAGCAATGTGAACACTTGTGCTTCCCAGGCACAGAGAAGGTGCTAGCAGGGAATTCTCTGCCTGCCTTTCCCCAGTGCTCTGCAAGCTCTCCAGGACAACATAAAATCTGGGGCTCTGTGCTTTCTTTCGTTCTGAACAAGTGTTACTGTTTTCTGCACAAAAGCCTTTCTGCCAAGCAATGTGAACACTTGTGCTTCCCAGGCACAGAGAAGGTGCTAGCAGGGAATTCTCTGCCTGCCTTTCCCCAGTGCTCTGCAAGCTCTCCAGGACAACATAAAATCTGGGGCTCTGTGCTTTCTTTCGTTCTGAACAAGTGTTACTGTTTTCTGCACAAAAGCGATTCTGCGAAGCAATGTGAACACTTGTGCTTCCCAGGCACAGAGAAGGTGCTAGCAGGGAATTCTCTGCCTGCCTTTCCCCAGTGCTCTGCAAGCTCTCCAGGACAACAACAAATCTGGGGCTCTGTGCTTTCTTTCGTTCTGAACAAGTGTTACTGTTTTCTGCACAAAAGCGATTCTGCGAAGCAATGTGAACAGGCACAGAGAAGGTGCTAGCAGGGAATTCTCTGCCTGCCTTTCCCCAGTGCTCTGCAAGCTCTCCAGGACAACATAAAATCTGGGGCTCTGTGCTTTCTTTCGTTCTGAACAAGTGTTAGTGTTTTCTGCACAAAAGCGATTCTGCCAAGCAATGTGAACACTTGTGCTTCCCAGGCACAGAGAAGGTGCTAGCAGGGAATTCTCTGCCTGCCTTTCCCCAGTGCTCTGCAAGCTCTCCAGGACTACAGCAAATCTGGGGCTCTGTGCTTTCTTTCGTTCTGAACAAGTGTTACTGTTTTCTGCACAAAAGCGATTCTGCGAAGCAATGTGAACAGGCACAGAGAAGGTGCTAGCAGGGAATTCTCTGCCTGCCTTTCCCCAGTGCTCTGCAAGCTCTCCAGGACAACATAAAATCTGGGGCTCTGTGCTTTCTTTCGTTCTGAACAAGTGTTACTGTTTTCTGCACAAAAGCCTTTCTGCCAAGCAATGTGAACACTTCTGCTTCCCAGGCACAGAGAAGGTGCTAGCAGGGAATTCTCTGCCTGCCTTTCCCCAGTGCTCTGCAAGCTCTCCAGGACAACATAAAATCTGGGGCTCTGTGCTTTCTTTCATTCTGAACAAGTGTTACTGTTTTCTGCACAAAAGCGATTCTGCGAAGCAATGTGAACACTTGTGCTTCCCAGGCACAGAGAAGGTGCTAGCAGGGAATTCTCTGCCTGCCTTTCCCCAGTGCTCTGCAAGCTCTCCAGGACAACATAAAATCTGGGGCTCTGTGCTTTCTTTCGTTCTGAACAAGTGTTACTGTTTTCTGCACAAAAGCGATTCTGCGAAGCAATGTGAACACTTGTGCTTCCCAGGCACAGAGAAGGTGCTAGCAGGGAATTCTCTGCCTGCCTTTCCCCAGTGCTCTGCAAGCTCTCCAGGACAACAACAAATCTGGGGCTCTGTGCTTTCTTTCGTTCTGAACAAGTGTTACTGTTTTCTGCACAAAAGCGATTCTGCGAAGCAATGTGAACACTTCTGCTTCCCAGGCACAGAGAAGGTGCTAGCAGGGAATTCTCTGCCTGCCTTTCCCCAGTGCTCTGCAAGCTCTCCAGGACAACAGCAAATCTGGGGCTCTGTGCTTTCTTTCGTTCTGAACAAGTGTTACTGTTTTCTGCACAAAAGCGATTCTGCTAAGCGATGTGAACACTTGTGCTTCCCAGGCACAGAGAAGGTGCTAGCAGGGAATTCTCTGCCTGCCTTTCCCCAGTGCTCTGCAAGCTCTCCAGGACAACATAAAATCTGGGGCTCTGTGCTTTCTTTCGTTCTGAACAAGTGTTACTGTTTTCTGCACAAAAGCGATTCTGCGAAGCAATGTGAACAGGCACAGAGAAGGTGCTAGCAGGGAATTCTCTGCCTGCCTTTCCCCAGTGCTCTGCAAGCTCTCCAGGACAACATAAAATCTGGGGCTCTGTGCTTTCTTTCGTTCTGAACAAGTGTTACTGTTTTCTGCACAAAAGCGATTCTGCGAAGCAATGTGAACACTTGTGCTTCCCAGGCACAGAGAAGGTGCTAGCAGGGAATTCTCTGCCTGACTTTAGCCAGTGCTCTGCAAGCTCTCCAGGACAACAGCAAATCTGGGGCTCTGTGCTTTCTTTCGTTCTGAACAAGTGTTACTGTTTTCTGCACAAAAGCGATTCTGCGAAGCAATGTGAACACTTCTGCTTCCCAGGCACAGAGAAGGTGCTAGCAGGGAATTCTCTGCCTGCCTTTCCCCAGTGCTCTGCAAGCTCTCCAGGACAACAGCAAATCTGGGGCTCTGTGCTTTCTTTCGTTCTGAACAAGTGTTACTGTTTTCTGCACAAAAGCGATTCTGCGAAGCAATGTGAACACTTGTGCTTCCCAGGCACAGAGAAGGTGCTAGCAGGGAATTCTCTGCCTGCCTTTCCCCAGTGCTCTGCAAGCTCTCCAGGACAACATAAAATCTGGGGCTCTGTGCTTTCTTTCGTTCTGAACAAGTGTTACTGTTTTCTGCACAAAAGCGATTCTGCGAAGCAATGTGAACACTTGTGCTTCCCAGGCACAGAGAAGGTGCTAGCAGGGAATTCTCTGCCTGCCTTTCCCCAGTGCTCTGCAAGCTCTCCAGGACAACATAAAATCTGGGGCTCTGTGCTTTCTTTCGTTCTGAACAAGTGTTACTGTTTTCTGCACAAAAGCGATTCTGCGAAGCAATGTGAACACTTGTGCTTCCCAGGCACAGAGAAGGTGCTAGCAGGGAATTCTCTGCCTGCCTTTCCCCAGTGCTCTGCAAGCTCTCCAGGACAACAGCAAATCTGGGGCTCTGTGCTTTCTTTCGTTCTGAACAAGTGTTACTGTTTTCTGCACAAAAGCGATTCTGCGAAGCAATGTGAACACTTCTGCTTCCCAGGCACAGAGAAGGTGCTAGCAGGGAATTCTCTGCCTGCCTTTCCCCAGTGCTCTGCAAGCTCTCCAGGACAACAGCAAATCTGGGGCTCTGTGCTTTCTTTCGTTCTGAACAAGTGTTACTGTTTTCTGCACAAAAGCGATTCTGCGAAGCAATGTGAACACTTGTGCTTCCCAGGCACAGAGAAGGTGCTAGCAGGGAATTCTCTGCCTGCCTTTCCCCAGTGCTCTGCAAGCTCTCCAGGACAACATAAAATCTGGGGCTCTGTGCTTTCTTTCGTTCTGAACAAGTGTTACTGTTTTCTGCACAAAAGCGATTCTGCGAAGCAATGTGAACAGGCACAGAGAAGGTACTAGCAGGGAATTCTCTGCCTGCCTTTCCCCAGTGCTCTGCAAGCTCTCCAGGACAACATAAAATCTGGGGCTCTGTGCTTTCTTTCGTTCTGAACAAGTGTTAGTGTTTTCTGCACAAAAGCGATTCTGCGAAGCAATGTGAACACTTGTGCTTCCCAGGCACAGAGAAGGTGCTAGCAGGGAATTCTCTGCCTGCCTTTCCCCAGTGCTCTGCAAGCTCTCCAGGACAACATAAAATCTGGGGCTCTGTGCTTTCTTTCATTCTGAACAAGTGTTACTGTTTTCTGCACAAAAGCGATTCTGCGAAGCAATGTGAACACTTGTGCTTCCCAGGCACAGAGAAGGTGCTAGCAGGGAATTCTCTGCCTGCCTTTCCCCAGTGCTCTGCAAGCTCTCCAGGACAACAGCAAATCTGGGGCTCTGTGCTTTCTTTCGTTCTGAACAAGTGTTACTGTTTTCTGCACAAAAGCGATTCTGCGAAGCAATGTGAACACTTGTGCTTCCCAGGCACAGAGAAGGTGCTAGCAGGGAATTCTCTGCCTGCCTTTCCCCAGTGCTCTGCAAGCTCTCCAGGACAACAGCAAATCTGGGGCTCTGTGCTTTCTTTCGTTCTGAACAAGTGTTACTGTTTTCTGCACAAAAGCGATTCTGCGAAGCAATGTGAACACTTGTGCTTCCCAGGCACAGAGAAGGTGCTAGCAGGGAATTCTCTGCCTGCCTTTCCCCAGTGCTCTGCAAGCTCTCCAGGACAACATAAAATCTGGGGCTCTGTGCTTTCTTTCGTTCTGAACAAGTGTTACTGTTTTCTGCACAAAAGCGATTCTGCGAAGCAATGTGAACAGGCACAGAGAAGGTACTAGCAGGGAATTCTCTGCCTGCCTTTCCCCAGTGCTCTGCAAGCTCTCCAGGACAACATAAAATCTGGGGCTCTGTGCTTTCTTTCGTTCTGAACAAGTGTTAGTGTTTTCTGCACAAAAGCGATTCTGCGAAGCAATGTGAACACTTGTGCTTCCCAGGCACAGAGAAGGTGCTAGCAGGGAATTCTCTGCCTGCCTTTCCCCAGTGCTCTGCAAGCTCTCCAGGACAACATAAAATCTGGGGCTCTGTGCTTTCTTTCATTCTGAACAAGTGTTACTGTTTTCTGCACAAAAGCGATTCTGCGAAGCAATGTGAACACTTGTGCTTCCCAGGCACAGAGAAGGTGCTAGCAGGGAATTCTCTGCCTGCCTTTCCCCAGTGCTCTGCAAGCTCTCCAGGACAACATAAAATCTGGGGCTCTGTGCTTTCTTTCGTTCTGAACAAGTGTTAGTGTTTTCTGCACAAAAGCGATTCTGCGAAGCAATGTGAACACTTGTGCTTCCCAGGCACAGAGAAGGTGCTAGCAGGGAATTCTCTGCCTGCCTTTCCCCAGTGCTCTGCAAGCTCTCCAGGACAACATAAAATCTGGGGCTCTGTGCTTTCTTTCGTTCTGAACAAGTGTTACTGTTTTCTGCACAAAAGCGATTCTGCGAAGCAATGTGAACAGGCACAGAGAAGGTGCTAGCAGGGAATTCTCTGCCTGCCTTTCCCCAGTGCTCTGCAAGCTCTCCAGGACAACATAAAATCTGGGGCTCTGTGCTTTCTTTCGTTCTGAACAAGTGTTACTGTTTTCTGCACAAAAGCGATTCTGCCAAGCAATGTGAACACTTCTGCTTCCAAGGCACAGAGAAAGTGCTAGCAGGGAATTCTCTGCCTGCCTTTCCCCAGTGCTCTGCAAGCTCTCCAGGACAACATAAAATCTGGGGCTCTGTGCTTTCTTTCGTTCTGAACAAGTGTTACTGTTTTCTGCACAAAAGCGATTCTGCGAAGCAATGTGAACAGGCACAGAGAAGGTGCTAGCAGGGAATTCTCTGCCTGCCTTTCCCCAGTGCTCTGCAAGCTCTCCAGGACAACAGCAAATCTGGGGCTCTGTGCTTTCTTTCGTTCTGAACAAGTGTTACTGTTTTCTGCACAAAAGCGATTCTGCGAAGCAATGTGAACAGGCACAGAGAAGGTGCTAGCAGGGAATTCTCTGCCTGCCTTTCCCCAGTGCTCTGCAAGCTCTCCAGGACAACATAAAATCTGGGGCTCTGTGCTTTCTTTCGTTCTGAACAAGTGTTAGTGTTTTCTGCACAAAAGCGATTCTGCCAAGCAATGTGAACACTTGTGCTTCCCAGGCACAGAGAAGGTGCTAGCAGGGAATTCTCTGCCTGCCTTTCCCCAGTGCTCTGCAAGCTCTCCAGGACAACATAAAATCTGGGGCTCTGTGCTTTCTTTCGTTCTGAACAAGTGTTACTGTTTTCTGCACAAAAGCCTTTCTGCCAAGCAATGTGAACACTTGTGCTTCCCAGGCACAGAGAAGGTGCTAGCAGGGAATTCTCTGCCTGCCTTTCCCCAGTGCTCTGCAAGCTCTCCAGGACAACAGCAAATCTGGGGCTCTGTGCTTTCTTTCGTTCTGAACAAGTGTTACTGTTTTCTGCACAAAAGCGATTCTGCGAAGCAATGTGAACACTTGTGCTTCCCAGGCACAGAGAAGGTGCTAGCAGGGAATTCTCTGCCTGCCTTTCCCCAGTGCTCTGCAAGCTCTCCAGGACAACATAAAATCTGGGGCTCTGTGCTTTCTTTCGTTCTGAACAAGTGTTACTGTTTTCTGCACAAAAGCGATTCTGCGAAGCAATGTGAACAGGCACAGAGAAGGTACTAGCAGGGAATTCTCTGCCTGCCTTTCCCCAGTGCTCTGCAAGCTCTCCAGGACAACATAAAATCTGGGGCTCTGTGCTTTCTTTCGTTCTGAACAAGTGTTAGTGTTTTCTGCACAAAAGCGATTCTGCGAAGCAATGTGAACACTTGTGCTTCCCAGGCACAGAGAAGGTGCTAGCAGGGAATTCTCTGCCTGCCTTTCCCCAGTGCTCTGCAAGCTCTCCAGGACAACATAAAATCTGGGGCTCTGTGCTTTCTTTCATTCTGAACAAGTGTTACTGTTTTCTGCACAAAAGCGATTCTGCGAAGCAATGTGAACACTTGTGCTTCCCAGGCACAGAGAAGGTGCTAGCAGGGAATTCTCTGCCTGCCTTTCCCCAGTGCTCTGCAAGCTCTCCAGGACAACATAAAATCTGGGGCTCTGTGCTTTCTTTCGTTCTGAACAAGTGTTAGTGTTTTCTGCACAAAAGCGATTCTGCGAAGCAATGTGAACACTTGTGCTTCCCAGGCACAGAGAAGGTGCTAGCAGGGAATTCTCTGCCTGCCTTTCCCCAGTGCTCTGCAAGCTCTCCAGGACAACATAAAATCTGGGGCTCTGTGCTTTCTTTCGTTCTGAACAAGTGTTACTGTTTTCTGCACAAAAGCGATTCTGCGAAGCAATGTGAACAGGCACAGAGAAGGTGCTAGCAGGGAATTCTCTGCCTGCCTTTCCCCAGTGCTCTGCAAGCTCTCCAGGACAACATAAAATCTGGGGCTCTGTGCTTTCTTTCGTTCTGAACAAGTGTTACTGTTTTCTGCACAAAAGCGATTCTGCCAAGCAATGTGAACACTTCTGCTTCCAAGGCACAGAGAAAGTGCTAGCAGGGAATTCTCTGCCTGCCTTTCCCCAGTGCTCTGCAAGCTCTCCAGGACAACATAAAATCTGGGGCTCTGTGCTTTCTTTCGTTCTGAACAAGTGTTACTGTTTTCTGCACAAAAGCGATTCTGCGAAGCAATGTGAACAGGCACAGAGAAGGTGCTAGCAGGGAATTCTCTGCCTGCCTTTCCCCAGTGCTCTGCAAGCTCTCCAGGACAACAGCAAATCTGGGGCTCTGTGCTTTCTTTCGTTCTGAACAAGTGTTACTGTTTTCTGCACAAAAGCGATTCTGCGAAGCAATGTGAACAGGCACAGAGAAGGTGCTAGCAGGGAATTCTCTGCCTGCCTTTCCCCAGTGCTCTGCAAGCTCTCCAGGACAACATAAAATCTGGGGCTCTGTGCTTTCTTTCGTTCTGAACAAGTGTTAGTGTTTTCAGCACAAAAGCGATTCTGCCAAGCAATGTGAACACTTGTGCTTCCCAGGCACAGAGAAGGTGCTAGCAGGGAATTCTCTGCCTGCCTTTCCCCAGTGCTCTGCAAGCTCTCCAGGACAACATAAAATCTGGGGCTCTGTGCTTTCTTTCGTTCTGAACAAGTGTTACTGTTTTCTGCACAAAAGCCTTTCTGCCAAGCAATGTGAACACTTGTGCTTCCCAGGCACAGAGAAGGTGCTAGCAGGGAATTCTCTGCCTGCCTTTCCCCAGTGCTCTGCAAGCTCTCCAGGACAACATAAAATCTGGGGCTCTGTGCTTTCTTTCGTTCTGAACAAGTGTTACTGTTTTCTGCACAAAAGCGATTCTGCGAAGCAATGTGAACACTTGTGCTTCCCAGGCACAGAGAAGGTGCTAGCAGGGAATTCTCTGCCTGCCTTTCCCCAGTGCTCTGCAAGCTCTCCAGGACAACAACAAATCTGGGGCTCTGTGCTTTCTTTCGTTCTGAACAAGTGTTACTGTTTTCTGCACAAAAGCGATTCTGCGAAGCAATGTGAACAGGCACAGAGAAGGTGCTAGCAGGGAATTCTCTGCCTGCCTTTCCCCAGTGCTCTGCAAGCTCTCCAGGACAACATAAAATCTGGGGCTCTGTGCTTTCTTTCGTTCTGAACAAGTGTTAGTGTTTTCTGCACAAAAGCGATTCTGCCAAGCAATGTGAACACTTGTGCTTCCCAGGCACAGAGAAGGTGCTAGCAGGGAATTCTCTGCCTGCCTTTCCCCAGTGCTCTGCAAGCTCTCCAGGACTACAGCAAATCTGGGGCTCTGTGCTTTCTTTCGTTCTGAACAAGTGTTACTGTTTTCTGCACAAAAGCGATTCTGCGAAGCAATGTGAACAGGCACAGAGAAGGTGCTAGCAGGGAATTCTCTGCCTGCCTTTCCCCAGTGCTCTGCAAGCTCTCCAGGACAACATAAAATCTGGGGCTCTGTGCTTTCTTTCGTTCTGAACAAGTGTTACTGTTTTCTGCACAAAAGCGATTCTGCCAAGCAATGTGAACACTTCTGCTTCCCAGGCACAGAGAAGGTGCTAGCAGGGAATTCTCTGCCTGCCTTTCCCCAGTGCTCTGCAAGCTCTCCAGGACAACAGCAAATCTGGGGCTCTGTGCTTTCTTTCGTTCTGAACAAGTGTTACTGTTTTCTACACAAAAGCGATTCTGCGAAGCAATGTGAACACTTGTGCTTCCCAGGCACAGAGAAGGTGCTAGCAGGCAATTCTCTGCCTGCCTTTCCCCAGTGCTCTGCAAGCTCTCCAGGACAACATAAAATCTGGGGCTCTGTGCTTTCTTTCGTTCTGAACAAGTGTTACTGTTTTCTGCACAAAAGCGATTCTGCGAAGCAATGTGAACACTTGTGCTTCCCAGGCACAGAGAAGGTGCTAGCAGGGAATTCTCTGCCTGCCTTTCCCCAGTGCTCTGCAAGCTCTCCAGGACAACATAAAATCTGGGGCTCTGTGCTTTCTTTCGTTCTGAACAAGTGTTAGTGTTTTCTGCACAAAAGCGATTCTGCGAAGCAATGTGAACACTTGTGCTTCCCAGGCACAGAGAAGGTGCTAGCAGGGAATTCTCTGCCTGCCTTTCCCCAGTGCTCTGCAAGCTCTCCAGGACAACATAAAATCTGGGGCTCTGTGCTTTCTTTCGTTCTGAACAAGTGTTACTGTTTTCTGCACAAAAGCGATTCTGCGAAGCAATGTGAACAGGCACAGAGAAGGTGCTAGCAGGGAATTCTCTGCCTGCCTTTCCCCAGTGCTCTGCAAGCTCTCCAGGACAACATAAAATCTGGGGCTCTGTGCTTTCTTTCGTTCTGAACAAGTGTTACTGTTTTCTGCACAAAAGCGATTCTGCCAAGCAATGTGAACACTTCTGCTTCCAAGGCACAGAGAAAGTGCTAGCAGGGAATTCTCTGCCTGCCTTTCCCCAGTGCTCTGCAAGCTCTCCAGGACAACATAAAATCTGGGGCTCTGTGCTTTCTTTCGTTCTGAACAAGTGTTACTGTTTTCTGCACAAAAGCGATTCTGCGAAGCAATGTGAACAGGCACAGAGAAGGTGCTAGCAGGGAATTCTCTGCCTGCCTTTCCCCAGTGCTCTGCAAGCTCTCCAGGACAACAGCAAATCTGGGGCTCTGTGCTTTCTTTCGTTCTGAACAAGTGTTACTGTTTTCTGCACAAAAGCGATTCTGCGAAGCAATGTGAACAGGCACAGAGAAGGTGCTAGCAGGGAATTCTCTGCCTGCCTTTCCCCAGTGCTCTGCAAGCTCTCCAGGACAACATAAAATCTGGGGCTCTGTGCTTTCTTTCGTTCTGAACAAGTGTTAGTGTTTTCAGCACAAAAGCGATTCTGCCAAGCAATGTGAACACTTGTGCTTCCCAGGCACAGAGAAGGTGCTAGCAGGGAATTCTCTGCCTGCCTTTCCCCAGTGCTCTGCAAGCTCTCCAGGACAACATAAAATCTGGGGCTCTGTGCTTTCTTTCGTTCTGAACAAGTGTTACTGTTTTCTGCACAAAAGCCTTTCTGCCAAGCAATGTGAACACTTCTGCTTCCCAGGCACAGAGAAGGTGCTAGCAGGGAATTCTCTGCCTGCCTTTCCCCAGTGCTCTGCAAGCTCTCCAGGACAACATAAAATCTGGGGCTCTGTGCTTTCTTTCGTTCTGAACAAGTGTTACTGTTTTCTGCACAAAAGCGATTCTGCGAAGCAATGTGAACACTTGTGCTTCCCAGGCACAGAGAAGGTGCTAGCAGGGAATTCTCTGCCTGCCTTTCCCCAGTGCTCTGCAAGCTCTCCAGGACAACAACAAATCTGGGGCTCTGTGCTTTCTTTCGTTCTGAACAAGTGTTACTGTTTTCTGCACAAAAGCGATTCTGCGAAGCAATGTGAACAGGCACAGAGAAGGTGCTAGCAGGGAATTCTCTGCCTGCCTTTCCCCAGTGCTCTGCAAGCTCTCCAGGACAACATAAAATCTGGGGCTCTGTGCTTTCTTTCGTTCTGAACAAGTGTTAGTGTTTTCTGCACAAAAGCGATTCTGCCAAGCAATGTGAACACTTGTGCTTCCCAGGCACAGAGAAGGTGCTAGCAGGGAATTCTCTGCCTGCCTTTCCCCAGTGCTCTGCAAGCTCTCCAGGACAACAGCAAATCTGGGGCTCTGTGCTTTCTTTCGTTCTGAACAAGTGTTACTGTTTTCTGCACAAAAGCGATTCTGCGAAGCAATGTGAACAGGCACAGAGAAGGTGCTAGCAGGGAATTCTCTGCCTGCCTTTCCCCAGTGCTCTGCAAGCTCTCCAGGACAACATAAAATCTGGGGCTCTGTGCTTTCTTTCGTTCTGAACAAGTGTTACTGTTTTCTGCACAAAAGCGATTCTGCCAAGCAATGTGAACACTTCTGCTTCCCAGGCACAGAGAAGGTGCTAGCAGGGAATTCTCTGCCTGCCTTTCCCCAGTGCTCTGCAAGCTCTCCAGGACAACAGCAAATCTGGGGCTCTGTGCTTTCTTTCGTTCTGAACAAGTGTTACTGTTTTCTACACAAAAGCGATTCTGCGAAGCAATGTGAACACTTGTGCTTCCCAGGCACAGAGAAGGTGCTAGCAGGCAATTCTCTGCCTGCCTTTCCCCAGTGCTCTGCAAGCTCTCCAGGACAACATAAAATCTGGGGCTCTGTGCTTTCTTTCGTTCTGAACAAGTGTTACTGTTTTCTGCACAAAAGCGATTCTGCGAAGCAATGTGAACACTTGTGCTTCCCAGGCACAGAGAAGGTGCTAGCAGGGAATTCTCTGCCTGCCTTTCCCCAGTGCTCTGCAAGCTCTCCAGGACAACATAAAATCTGGGGCTCTGTGCTTTCTTTCGTTCTGAACAAGTGTTAGTGTTTTCTGCACAAAAGCGATTCTGCGAAGCAATGTGAACACTTGTGCTTCCCAGGCACAGAGAAGGTGCTAGCAGGGAATTCTCTGCCTGCCTTTCCCCAGTGCTCTGCAAGCTCTCCAGGACAACATAAAATCTGGGGCTCTGTGCTTTCTTTCGTTCTGAACAAGTGTTACTGTTTTCTGCACAAAAGCGATTCTGCGAAGCAATGTGAACAGGCACAGAGAAGGTGCTAGCAGGGAATTCTCTGCCTGCCTTTCCCCAGTGCTCTGCAAGCTCTCCAGGACAACATAAAATCTGGGGCTCTGTGCTTTCTTTCGTTCTGAACAAGTGTTACTGTTTTCTGCACAAAAGCGATTCTGCCAAGCAATGTGAACACTTCTGCTTCCAAGGCACAGAGAAAGTGCTAGCAGGGAATTCTCTGCCTGCCTTTCCCCAGTGCTCTGCAAGCTCTCCAGGACAACATAAAATCTGGGGCTCTGTGCTTTCTTTCGTTCTGAACAAGTGTTACTGTTTTCTGCACAAAAGCGATTCTGCGAAGCAATGTGAACAGGCACAGAGAAGGTGCTAGCAGGGAATTCTCTGCCTGCCTTTCCCCAGTGCTCTGCAAGCTCTCCAGGACAACAGCAAATCTGGGGCTCTGTGCTTTCTTTCGTTCTGAACAAGTGTTACTGTTTTCTGCACAAAAGCGATTCTGCGAAGCAATGTGAACAGGCACAGAGAAGGTGCTAGCAGGGAATTCTCTGCCTGCCTTTCCCCAGTGCTCTGCAAGCTCTCCAGGACAACATAAAATCTGGGGCTCTGTGCTTTCTTTCGTTCTGAACAAGTGTTAGTGTTTTCAGCACAAAAGCGATTCTGCCAAGCAATGTGAACACTTGTGCTTCCCAGGCACAGAGAAGGTGCTAGCAGGGAATTCTCTGCCTGCCTTTCCCCAGTGCTCTGCAAGCTCTCCAGGACAACATAAAATCTGGGGCTCTGTGCTTTCTTTCGTTCTGAACAAGTGTTACTGTTTTCTGCACAAAAGCCTTTCTGCCAAGCAATGTGAACACTTCTGCTTCCCAGGCACAGAGAAGGTGCTAGCAGGGAATTCTCTGCCTGCCTTTCCCCAGTGCTCTGCAAGCTCTCCAGGACAACATAAAATCTGGGGCTCTGTGCTTTCTTTCGTTCTGAACAAGTGTTACTGTTTTCTGCACAAAAGCGATTCTGCGAAGCAATGTGAACACTTGTGCTTCCCAGGCACAGAGAAGGTGCTAGCAGGGAATTCTCTGCCTGCCTTTCCCCAGTGCTCTGCAAGCTCTCCAGGACAACAACAAATCTGGGGCTCTGTGCTTTCTTTCGTTCTGAACAAGTGTTACTGTTTTCTGCACAAAAGCGATTCTGCGAAGCAATGTGAACAGGCACAGAGAAGGTGCTAGCAGGGAATTCTCTGCCTGCCTTTCCCCAGTGCTCTGCAAGCTCTCCAGGACAACATAAAATCTGGGGCTCTGTGCTTTCTTTCGTTCTGAACAAGTGTTAGTGTTTTCTGCACAAAAGCGATTCTGCCAAGCAATGTGAACACTTGTGCTTCCCAGGCACAGAGAAGGTGCTAGCAGGGAATTCTCTGCCTGCCTTTCCCCAGTGCTCTGCAAGCTCTCCAGGACAACAGCAAATCTGGGGCTCTGTGCTTTCTTTCGTTCTGAACAAGTGTTACTGTTTTCTGCACAAAAGCGATTCTGCGAAGCAATGTGAACAGGCACAGAGAAGGTGCTAGCAGGGAATTCTCTGCCTGCCTTTCCCCAGTGCTCTGCAAGCTCTCCAGGACAACATAAAATCTGGGGCTCTGTGCTTTCTTTCGTTCTGAACAAGTGTTACTGTTTTCTGCACAAAAGCGATTCTGCCAAGCAATGTGAACACTTCTGCTTCCCAGGCACAGAGAAGGTGCTAGCAGGGAATTCTCTGCCTGCCTTTCCCCAGTGCTCTGCAAGCTCTCCAGGACAACAGCAAATCTGGGGCTCTGTGCTTTCTTTCGTTCTGAACAAGTGTTACTGTTTTCTACACAAAAGCGATTCTGCGAAGCAATGTGAACACTTGTGCTTCCCAGGCACAGAGAAGGTGCTAGCAGGCAATTCTCTGCCTGCCTTTCCCCAGTGCTCTGCAAGCTCTCCAGGACAACATAAAATCTGGGGCTCTGTGCTTTCTTTCGTTCTGAACAAGTGTTACTGTTTTCTGCACAAAAGCGATTCTGCGAAGCAATGTGAACACTTGTGCTTCCCAGGCACAGAGAAGGTGCTAGCAGGGAATTCTCTGCCTGCCTTTCCCCAGTGCTCTGCAAGCTCTCCAGGACAACATAAAATCTGGGGCTCTGTGCTTTCTTTCGTTCTGAACAAGTGTTAGTGTTTTCTGCACAAAAGCGATTCTGCGAAGCAATGTGAACACTTGTGCTTCCCAGGCACAGAGAAGGTGCTAGCAGGGAATTCTCTGCCTGCCTTTCCCCAGTGCTCTGCAAGCTCTCCAGGACAACATAAAATCTGGGGCTCTGTGCTTTCTTTCGTTCTGAACAAGTGTTACTGTTTTCTGCACAAAAGCGATTCTGCGAAGCAATGTGAACACTTCTGCTTCCCAGGCACAGAGAAGGTGCTAGCAGGGAATTCTCTGCCTGCCTTTCCCCAGTGCTCTGCAAGCTCTCCAGGACAACATAAAATCTGGGGCTCTGTGCTTTCTTTCGTTCTGAACAAGTGTTAGTGTTTTCTGCACAAAAGCGATTCTGCCAAGCAATGTGAACACTTGTGCTTCCCAGGCACAGAGAAGGTGCTAGCAGGGAATTCTCTGCCTGCCTTTCCCCAGTGCTCTGCAAGCTCTCCAGGACAACAGCAAATCTGGGGCTCTGTGCTTTCTTTCGTTCTGAACAAGTGTTACTGTTTTCTGCACAAAAGCGATTCTGCGAAGCAATGTGAACAGGCACAGAGAAGGTGCTAGCAGGGAATTCTCTGCCTGCCTTTCCCCAGTGCTCTGCAAGCTCTCCAGGACAACATAAAATCTGGGGCTCTGTGCTTTCTTTCGTTCTGAACAAGTGTTACTGTTTTCTGCACAAAAGCGATTCTGCCAAGCAATGTGAACACTTCTGCTTCCCAGGCACAAAGAAGGTGCTAGCAGGGAATTCTCTGCCTGCCTTTCCCCAGTGCTCTGCAAGCTCTCCAGGACAACAGCAAATCTGGGGCTCTGTGCTTTCTTTCGTTCTGAACAAGTGTTACTGTTTTCTACACAAAAGCGATTCTGCGAAGCAATGTGAACACTTGTGCTTCCCAGGCACAGAGAAGGTGCTAGCAGGCAATTCTCTGCCTGCCTTTCCCCAGTGCTCTGCAAGCTCTCCAGGACAACATAAAATCTGGGGCTCTGTGCTTTCTTTCATTCTGAACAAGTGTTACTGTTTTCTGCACAAAATCGATTCTGCGAAGCAATGTGAACACTTGTGCTTCCCAGGCACAGAGAAGGTGCTAGCAGGGAATTCTCTGCCTGCCTTTCCCCAGTGCTCTGCAAGCTCTCCAGGACAACATAAAATCTGGGGCTCTGTGCTTTCTTTCGTTCTGAACAAGTGTTAGTGTTTTCTGCACAAAAGCGATTCTGCGAAGCAATGTGAACACTTGTGCTTCCCAGGCACAGAGAAGGTGCTAGCAGGGAATTCTCTGCCTGCCTTTCCCCAGTGCTCTGCAAGCTCTCCAGGACAACATAAAATCTGGGGCTCTGTGCTTTCTTTCGTTCTGAACAAGTGTTACTGTTTTCTGCACAAAAGCGATTCTGCGAAGCAATGTGAACACTTCTGCTTCCCAGGCACAGAGAAGGTGCTAGCAGGGAATTCTCTGCCTGCCTTTCCCCAGTGCTCTGCAAGCTCTCCAGGACAACATAAAATCTGGGGCTCTGTGCTTTCTTTCGTTCTGAACAAGTGTTACTGTTTTCTGCACAAAAGCGATTCTGCGAAGCAATGTGAACAGGCACAGAGAAGGTGCTAGCAGGGAATTCTCTGCCTGCCTTTAGCCAGTGCTCTGCAAGCTCTCCAGGACAACAGCAAATCTGGGGCTCTGTGCTTTCTTTCGTTCTGAACAAGTGTTACTGTTTTCTGCACAAAAGCGATTCTGCGAAGCAATGTGAACACTTGTGCTTCCCAGGCACAGAGAAGGTGCTAGCAGGGAATTCTCTGCCTGCCTTTCCCCAGTGCTCTGCAAGCTCTCCAGGACAACATAAAATCTGGGGCTCTGTGCTTTCTTTCGTTCTGAACAAGTGTTACTGTTTTCTGCACAAAAGCGATTCTGCGAAGCAATGTGAACACTTGTGCTTCCCAGGCACAGAGAAGGTGCTAGCAGGGAATTCTCTGCCTGCCTTTCCCCAGTGCTCTGCAAGCTCTCCAGGACAACATAAAATCTGGGGCTCTGTGCTTTCTTTCGTTCTGAACAAGTGTTAGTGTTTTCTGCACAAAAGCGATTCTGCGAAGCAATGTGAACACTTGTGCTTCCCAGGCACAGAGAAGGTGCTAGCAGGGAATTCTCTGCCTGCCTTTCCCCAGTGCTCTGCAAGCTCTCCAGGACAACATAAAATCTGGGGCTCTGTGCTTTCTTTCGTTCTGAACAAGTGTTACTGTTTTCTGCACAAAAGCGATTCTGCCAAGCAATGTGAACACTTGTGCTTCCCAGGCACAGAGAAGGTGCTAGCAGGGAATTCTCTGCCTGCCTTTCCCCAGTGCTCTGCAAGCTCTCCAGGACAACAGCAAATCTGGGGCTCTGTGCTTTCTTTCGTTCTGAACAAGTGTTACTGTTTTCTGCACAAAAGCGATTCTGCGAAGCAATGTGAACACTTCTGCTTCCCAGGCACAGAGAAGGTGCTAGCAGGGAATTCTCTGCCTGCCTTTCCCCAGTGCTCTGCAAGCTCTCCAGGACAACAGCAAATCTGGGGCTCTGTGCTTTCTTTCGTTCTGAACAAGTGTTACTGTTTTCTGCACAAAAGCGATTCTGCGAAGCAATGTGAACACTTGTGCTTCCCAGGCACAGAGAAGGTGCTAGCAGGGAATTCTCTGCCTGCCTTTCCCCAGTGCTCTGCAAGCTCTCCAGGACAACATAAAATCTGTTGCTCTGTGCTTTCTTTCGTTCTGAACAAGTGTTAGTGTTTTCTGCACAAAAGCGATTCTGCGAAGCAATGTGAACACTTGTGCTTCCCAGGCACAGAGAAGGTGCTAGCAGGGAATTCTCTGCCTGCCTTTCCCCAGTGCTCTGCAAGCTCTCCAGGACAACATAAAATCTGGGGCTCTGTGCTTTCTTTCGTTCTGAACAAGTGTTACTGTTTTCTGCACAAAAGCGATTCTGCGAAGCAATGTGAACACTTGTGCTTCCCAGGCACAGAGAAGGTGCTAGCAGGGAATTCTCTGCCTGCCTTTCCCCAGTGCTCTGCAAGCTCTCCAGGACAACATAAAATCTGGGGCTCTGTGCTTTCTTTCGTTCTGAACAAGTGTTACTGTTTTCTGCACAAAAGCGATTCTGCGAAGCAATGTGAACAGGCACAGAGAAGGTACTAGCAGGGAATTCTCTGCCTGCCTTTCCCCAGTGCTCTGCAAGCTCTCCAGGACAACATAAAATCTGGGGCTCTGTGCTTTCTTTCGTTCTGAACAAGTGTTAGTGTTTTCTGCACAAAAGCGATTCTGCGAAGCAATGTGAACACTTGTGCTTCCCAGGCACAGAGAAGGTGCTAGCAGGGAATTCTCTGCCTGCCTTTCCCCAGTGCTCTGCAAGCTCTCCAGGACAACATAAAATCTGGGGCTCTGTGCTTTCTTTCGTTCTGAACAAGTGTTACTGTTTTCTGCACAAAAGCGATTCTGCGAAGCAATGTGAACACTTGTGCTTCCCAGGCACAGAGAAGGTGCTAGCAGGGAATTCTCTGCCTGCCTTTCCCCAGTGCTCTGCAAGCTCTCCAGGACAACATAAAATCTGGGGCTCTGTGCTTTCTTTCGTTCTGAACAAGTGTTACTGTTTTCTGCACAAAAGCGATTCTGCGAAGCAATGTGAACACTTGTGCTTCCCAGGCACAGAGAAGGTGCTAGCAGGGAATTCTCTGCCTGCCTTTCCCCAGTGCTCTGCAAGCTCTCCAGGACAACATAAAATCTGGGGCTCTGTGCTTTCTTTCGTTCTGAACAAGTGTTACTGTTTTCTGCACAAAAGCGATTCTGCGAAGCAATGTGAACAGGCACAGAGAAGGTGCTAGCAGGGAATTCTCTGCCTGCCTTTCCCCAGTGCTCTGCAAGCTCTCCAAGACAACATAAAATCTGGGGCTCTGTGCTTTCTTTCGTTCTGAACAAGTGTTACTGTTTTCTGCACAAAAGCGATTCTGCCAAGCAATGTGAACACTTCTGCTTCCAAGGCACAGAGAAAGTGCTAGCAGGGAATTCTCTGCCTGCCTTTCCCCAGTGCTCTGCAAGCTCTCCAGGACAACATAAAATCTGGGGCTCTGTGCTTTCTTTCGTTCTGAACAAGTGTTACTGTTTTCTGCACAAAAGCGATTCTGCGAAGCAATGTGAACAGGCACAGAGAAGGTGCTAGCAGGGAATTCTCTGCCTGCCTTTCCCCAGTGCTCTGCAAGCTCTCCAGGACAACAGCAAATCTGGGGCTCTGTGCTTTCTTTCGTTCTGAACAAGTGTTACTGTTTTCTGCACAAAAGCGATTCTGCGAAGCAATGTGAACAGGCACAGAGAAGGTGCTAGCAGGGAATTCTCTGCCTGCCTTTCCCCAGTGCTCTGCAAGCTCTCCAGGACAACATAAAATCTGGGGCTCTGTGCTTTCTTTCGTTCTGAACAAGTGTTAGTGTTTTCAGCACAAAAGCGATTCTGCCAAGCAATGTGAACACTTGTGCTTCCCAGGCACAGAGAAGGTGCTAGCAGGGAATTCTCTGCCTGCCTTTCCCCAGTGCTCTGCAAGCTCTCCAGGACAACATAAAATCTGGGGCTCTGTGCTTTCTTTCGTTCTGAACAAGTGTTACTGTTTTCTGCACAAAAGCCTTTCTGCCAAGCAATGTGAACACTTGTGCTTCCCAGGCACAGAGAAGGTGCTAGCAGGGAATTCTCTGCCTGCCTTTCCCCAGTGCTCTGCAAGCTCTCCAGGACAACAACAAATCTGGGGCTCTGTGCTTTCTTTCGTTCTGAACAAGTGTTACTGTTTTCTGCACAAAAGCGATTCTGCGAAGCAATGTGAACAGGCACAGAGAAGGTGCTAGCAGGGAATTCTCTGCCTGCCTTTCCCCAGTGCTCTGCAAGCTCTCCAGGACAACATAAAATCTGGGGCTCTGTGCTTTCTTTCGTTCTGAACAAGTGTTAGTGTTTTCTGCACAAAAGCGATTCTGCCAAGCAATGTGAACACTTGTGCTTCCCAGGCACAGAGAAGGTGCTAGCAGGGAATTCTCTGCCTGCCTTTCCCCAGTGCTCTGCAAGCTCTCCAGGACAACAGCAAATCTGGGGCTCTGTGCTTTCTTTCGTTCTGAACAAGTGTTACTGTTTTCTGCACAAAAGCGATTCTGCGAAGCAATGTGAACAGGCACAGAGAAGGTGCTAGCAGGGAATTCTCTGCCTGCCTTTCCCCAGTGCTCTGCAAGCTCTCCAGGACAACATAAAATCTGGGGCTCTGTGCTTTCTTTCGTTCTGAACAAGTGTTACTGTTTTCTGCACAAAAGCGATTCTGCCAAGCAATGTGAACACTTCTGCTTCCCAGGCACAGAGAAGGTGCTAGCAGGGAATTCTCTGCCTGCCTTTCCCCAGTGCTCTGCAAGCTCTCCAGGACAACAGCAAATCTGGGGCTCTGTGCTTTCTTTCGTTCTGAACAAGTGTTACTGTTTTCTACACAAAAGCGATTCTGCGAAGCAATGTGAACACTTGTGCTTCCCAGGCACAGAGAAGGTGCTAGCAGGCAATTCTCTGCCTGCCTTTCCCCAGTGCTCTGCAAGCTCTCCAGGACAACATAAAATCTGGGGCTCTGTGCTTTCTTTCATTCTGAACAAGTGTTACTGTTTTCTGCACAAAAGCGATTCTGCGAAGCAATGTGAACACTTGTGCTTCCCAGGCACAGAGAAGGTGCTAGCAGGGAATTCTCTGCCTGCCTTTCCCCAGTGCTCTGCAAGCTCTCCAGGACAACATAAAATCTGGGGCTCTGTGCTTTCTTTCGTTCTGAACAAGTGTTAGTGTTTTCTGCACAAAAGCGATTCTGCGAAGCAATGTGAACACTTGTGCTTCCCAGGCACAGAGAAGGTGCTAGCAGGGAATTCTCTGCCTGCCTTTCCCCAGTGCTCTGCAAGCTCTCCAGGACAACATAAAATCTGGGGCTCTGTGCTTTCTTTCGTTCTGAACAAGTGTTACTGTTTTCTGCACAAAAGCGATTCTGCGAAGCAATGTGAACACTTGTGCTTCCCAGGCACAGAGAAGGTGCTAGCAGGGAATTCTCTGCCTGCCTTTCCCCAGTGCTCTGCAAGCTCTCCAGGACAACATAAAATCTGGGGCTCTGTGCTTTCTTTCGTTCTGAACAAGTGTTACTGTTTTCTGCACAAAAGCGATTCTGCGAAGCAATGTGAACACTTGTGCTTCCCAGGCACAGAGAAGGTGCTAGCAGGGAATTCTCTGCCTGCCTTTCCCCAGTGCTCTGCAAGCTCTCCAGGACAACATAAAATCTGGGGCTCTGTGCTTTCTTTCATTCTGAACAAGTGTTACTGTTTTCTGCACAAAAGCGATTCTGCCAAGCAATGTGAACAGGCACAGAGAAGGTGCTAGCAGGGAATTCTCTGCCTGCCTTTCCCCAGTGTTCTGCAAGCTCTCCAGGACAACAGCAAATCTGGGGCTCTGTGCTTTCTTTCGTTCTGAACAAGTGTTACTGTTTTCTGCACAAAAGCGATTCTGCGAAGCAATGTGAACACTTCTGCTTCCCAGGCACAGAGAAGGTGCTAGCAGGGAATTCTCTGCCTGCCTTTCCCCAGTGCTCTGCAAGCTCTCCAGGACAACAGCAAATCTGGGGCTCTGTGCTTTCTTTCGTTCTGAACAAGTGTTACTGTTTTCTGCACAAAAGCGATTCTGCGAAGCAATGTGAACAGGCACAGAGAAGGTGCTAGCAGGGAATTCTCTGCCTGCCTTTCCCCAGTGCTCTGCAAGCTCTCCAGGACAACATAAAATCTGGGGCTCTGTGCTTTCTTTCGTTCTGAACAAGTGTTACTGTTTTCTGCACAAAAGCGATTCTGCGAAGCAATGTGAACACTTCTGCTTCCCAGGCACAGAGAAGGTGCTAGCAGGGAATTCTCTGCCTGCCTTTCCCCAGTGCTCTGCAAGCTCTCCAGGACAACAGCAAATCTGGGGCTCTGTGCTTTCTTTCGTTCTGAACAAGTGTTACTGTTTTCTGCACAAAAGCGATTCTGCCAAGCAATGTGAACAGGCACAGAGAAGGTGCTAGCAGGGAATTCTCTGCCTGCCTTTCCCCAGTGCTCTGCAAGCTCTCCAGGACAACATAAAATCTGGGGCTCTGTGCTTTCTTTCGTTCTGAACAAGTGTTAGTGTTTTCTGCACAAAAGCGATTCTGCGAAGCAATGTGAACACTTCTGCTTCCCAGGCACAGAGAAGGTGCTAGCAGGGAATTCTCTGCCTGCCTTTCCCCAGTGCTCTGCAAGCTCTCCAGGACAACAGCAAATCTGGGGCTCTGTGCTTTCTTTCGTTCTGAACAAGTGTTACTGTTTTCTACACAAAAGCGATTCTGCGAAGCAATGTGAACACTTGTGCTTCCCAGGCACAGAGAAGGTGCTAGCAGGGAATTCTCTGCCTGCCTTTCCCCAGTGCTCTGCAAGCTCTCCAGGACAACATAAAATCTGGGGCTCTGTGCTTTCTTTCATTCTGAACAAGTGTTACTGTTTTCTGCACAAAAGCGATTCTGCGAAGCAGTGTGAACACTTCTGCTTCCCAGGCACAGAGAAGGTGCTAGCAGGGAATTCTCTGCCTGCCTTTCCCCAGTGCTCTGCAAGCTCTCCAGGACAACATAAAATCTGGGGCTCTGTGCTTTCTTTCGTTCTGAACAAGTGTTACTGTTTTCTGCACAAAAGCGATTCTGCGAAGCAATGTGAACAGGCACAGAAAAGGTGCTAGCAGGGAATTCTCTGCCTGCCTTTCCCCAGTGCTCTGCAAGCTCTCCAGGACAACATAAAATCTGGGGCTCTGTGCTTTCTTTCGTTCTGAACAAGTGTTACTGTTTTCTGCACAAAAGCGATTCTGCGAAGCAATGTGAACACTTGTGCTTCCCAGGCACAGAGAAGGTGCTAGCAGGGAATTCTCTGCCTGCCTTTCCCCAGTGCTCTGCAAGCTCTCCAGGACAACATAAAATCTGGGGCTCTGTGCTTTCTTTCGTTCTGAACAAGTGTTACTGTTTTCTGCACAAAAGCGATTCTGCGAAGCAATGTGAACACTTGTGCTTCCCAGGCACAGAGAAGGTGCTAGCAGGAAATTCTCTGCCTGCCTTTCCCCAGTGCTCTGCAAGCTCTCCAGGACAACATAAAATCTGGGGCTCTGTGCTTTCTTTCGTTCTGAACAAGTGTTAGTGTTTTCTGCACAAAAGCGATTCTGCGAAGCAATGTGAACACTTGTGCTTCCCAGGCACAGAGAAGGTGCTAGCAGGGAATTCTCTGCCTGCCTTTCCCCAGTGCTCTGCAAGCTCTCCAGGACAACATAAAATCTGGGGCTCTGTGCTTTCTTTCATTCTGAACAAGTGTTACTGTTTTCTGCACAAAAGCGATTCTGCGAAGCAATGTGAACACTTGTGCTTCCCAGGCACAGAGAAGGTGCTAGCAGGGAATTCTCTGCCTGCCTTTCCCCAGTGCTCTGCAAGCTCTCCAGGACAGCATAAAATCTGGGGCTCTGTGCTTTCTTTCGTTCTGAACAAGTGTTACTGTTTTCTGCACAAAAGCGATTCTGCCAAGCAATGTGAACACTTCTGCTTCCCAGGCACAGAGAAGGTGCTAGCAGGGAATTCTCTGCCTGCCTTTCCCCAGTACTCTGCAAGCTCTCCAGGACAACATAAAATCTGGGGCTCTGTGCTTTCTTTCATTCTGAACAAGTGTTACTGTTTTCTGCACAAAAGCGATTCTACGAAGCAATGTGAACAGTTCTGCTTCCCAGGCACAGAGAAGGTGCTAGCAGGGAATTCTCTGCCTGCCTTTCCCCAGTGCTCTGCAAGCTCTCCAGGACAACAACAAATCTGGGGCTCTGTGCTTTCTTTCGTTCTGAACAAGTGTTACTGTTTTCTGCACAAAAGCGATTCTGCGAAGCAATGTGAACAGGCACAGAGAAGGTACTAGCAGGGAATTCTCTGCCTGCCTTTCCCCAGTGCTCTGCAAGCTCTCCAGGACAACATAAAATCTGGGGCTCTGTGCTTTCTTTCGTTCTGAACAAGTGTTAGTGTTTTCTGCACAAAAGCGATTCTGCGAAGCAATGTGAACACTTGTGCTTCCCAGGCACAGAGAAGGTGCTAGCAGGGAATTCTCTGCCTGCCTTTCCCCAGTGCTCTGCAAGCTCTCCAGGACAACATAAAATCTGGGGCTCTGTGCTTTCTTTCGTTCTGAACAAGTGTTACTGTTTTCTGCACAAAAGCGATTCTGCGAAGCAATGTGAACACTTGTGCTTCCCAGGCACAGAGAAGGTGCTAGCAGGGAATTCTCTGCCTGCCTTTCCCCAGTGCTCTGCAAGCTCTCCAGGACAACATAAAATCTGGGGCTCTGTGCTTTCTTTCGTTCTGAACAAGTGTTACTGTTTTCTGCACAAAAGCGATTCTGCTAAGCGATGTGAACACTTCTGCTTCCCAGGCACAGAGAAGGTGCTAGCAGGGAATTCTCTGCCTGCCTTTCCCCAATGCTCTGCAAGCTCTCCAGGACAACATAAAATCTGGGGCTCTGTGCTTTCTTTCATTCTGAACAAGTGTTACTATTTTCTGCACAAAAGCGATTCTGCGAAGCAATGTGAACACTTGTGCTTCCCAGGCACAGAGAAGGTGCTAGCAGGGAATTCTCTGCCTGCCTTTCCCCAGTGCTCTGCAAGCTCTCCAGGACAACATAAAATCTGGGGCTCTGTGCTTTCTTTCATTCTGAACAAGTGTTACTGTTTTCTGCACAAAAGCGATTCTGCGAAGCAATGTGAACACTTGTGCTTCCCAGGCACAGAGAAGGTGCTAGCAGGGAATTCTCTGCCTGCCTTTCCCCAGTGCTCTGCAAGCTCTCCAGGACAACAGCAAATCTGGGGCTCTGTGCTTTCTTTCGTTCTGAACAAGTGTTACTGTTTTCTGCACAAAAGCGATTCTGCCAAGCAATGTGAACACTTCTGCTTCCCAGGCACAGAGAAGGTGCTAGCAGGGAATTCTCTGCCTGCCTTTCCCCAGTGCTCTGCAAGCTCTCCAGGACAACATAAAATCTGGGGCTCTGTGCTTTCTTTCATTCTGAACAAGTGTTACTGTTTTCTGCACAAAAGCGATTCTACGAAGCAATGTGAACACTTCTGCTTCCCAGGCACAGAGAAGGTGCTAGCAGGGAATTCTCTGCCTGCCTTTCCCCAGTGCTCTGCAAGCTCTCCAGGACAACAACAAATCTGGGGCTCTGTGCTTTCTTTCATTCTGAACAAGTGTTACTGTTTTCTGCACAAAAGGGATTCTGCGAAGCAATGTGAACAGGCACAGAGAAGGTGCTAGCAGGGAATTCTCTGCCTGCCTTTCCCCAGTGCTCTGCAAGCTCTCCAGGACAACATAAAATCTGGGGCTCTGTGCTTTCTTTCGTTCTGAACAAGTGTTAGTGTTTTCTGCACAAAAGCGATTCTGCGAAGCAATGTGAACACTTGTGCTTCCCAGGCACAGAGAAGGTGCTAGCAGGGAATTCTCTGCCTGCCTTTCCCCAGTGCTCTGCAAGCTCTCCAGGACAACATAAAATCTGGGGCTCTGTGCTTTCTTTCATTCTGAACAAGTGTTACTGTTTTCTGCACAAAAGCGATTCTGCGAAGCAATGTGAACACTTGTGCTTCCCAGGCACAGAGAAGGTGCTAGCAGGGAATTCTCTGCCTGCCTTTCCCCAGTGCTCTGCAAGCTCTCCAGGACAACATAAAATCTGGGGCTCTGTGCTTTCTTTCGTTCTGAACAAGTGTTAGTGTTTTCTGCACAAAAGCGATTCTGCGAAGCAATGTGAACACTTGTGCTTCCCAGGCACAGAGAAGGTGCTAGCAGGGAATTCTCTGCCTGCCTTTCCCCAGTGCTCTGCAAGCTCTCCAGGACAACATAAAATCTGGGGCTCTGTGCTTTCTTTCGTTCTGAACAAGTGTTACTGTTTTCTGCACAAAAGCGATTCTGCTAAGCGATGTGAACACTTCTGCTTCCCAGGCACAGAGAAGGTGCTAGCAGGGAATTCTCTGCCTGCCTTTCCCCAGTGCTCTGCAAGCTCTCCAGGACAACAGCAAATCTGGGGCTCTGTGCTTTCTTTCGTTCTGAACAAGTGTTACTGTTTTCTGCACAAAAGCGATTCTGCTAAGCGATGTGAACACTTGTGCTTCCCAGGCACAGAGAAGGTGCTAGCAGGGAATTCTCTGCCTGCCTTTCCCCAGTGCTCTGCAAGCTCTCCAGGACAACATAAAATCTGGGGCTCTGTGCTTTCTTTCATTCTGAACAAGTGTTACTGTTTTCTGCACAAAAGCGATTCTGCGAAGCAATGTGAACAGGCACAGAGAAGGTGCTAGCAGGGAATTCTCTGCCTGCCTTTCCCCAGTGCTCTGCAAGCTCTCCAGGACAACATAAAATCTGGGGCTCTGTGCTTTCTTTCGTTCTGAACAAGTGTTAGTGTTTTCTGCACAAAAGCGATTCTGCGAAGCAATGTGAACACTTGTGCTTCCCAGGCACAGAGAAGGTGCTAGCAGGGAATTCTCTGCCTGCCTTTCCCCAGTGCTCTGCAAGCTCTCCAGGACAACATAAAATCTGGGGCTCTGTGCTTTCTTTCGTTCTGAACAAGTGTTAGTGTTTTCTGCACAAAAGCGATTCTGCGAAGCAATGTGAACACTTGTGCTTCCCAGGCACAGAGAAGGTGCTAGCAGGGAATTCTCCGCCTGCCTTTCCCCAGTGCTCTGCAAGCTCTCCAGGACAACATAAAATCTGGGGCTCTGTGCTTTCTTTCGTTCTGAACAAGTGTTACTGTTTTCTGCACAAAAGCGATTCTGCGAAGCAATGTGAACACTTGTGCTTCCCAGGCACAGAGAAGGTGCTAGCAGGGAATTCTCTGCCTGCCTTTCCCCAGTGCTCTGCAAGCTCTCCAGGACAACATAAAATCTGGGGCTCTGTGCTTTCTTTCGTTCTGAACAAGTGTTACTGTTTTCTGCACAAAAGCGATTCTGCCAAGCAATGTGAACACTTCTGCTTCCCAGGCACAGAGAAGGTGCTAGCAGGGAATTCTCTGCCTGCCTTTCCCCAGTGCTCTGCAAGCTCTCCAGGACAACATAAAATCTGGGGCTCTGTGCTTTCTTTCATTCTGAACAAGTGTTACTGTTTTCTGCACAAAAGCGATTCTGCGAAGCAATGTGAACAGGCACAGAGAAGGTGCTAGCAGGGAATTTTCTGCCTGCCTTTCCCCAGTGCTCTGCATGCTCTCCAGGACAACATAAAATCTGGGGCTCTGTGCTTTCTTTCGTTCTGAACAAGTGTTAGTGTTTTCTGCACAAAAGCGATTCTGCGAAGCAATGTGAACACTTGTGCTTCCCAGGCACAGAGAAGGTGCTAGCAAGTAATTCTCTGCCTGCCTTTCCCCAGTGCTCTGCAAGCTCTCCAGGACAACATAAAATCTGGGGCTCTGTGCTTTCTTTCGTTCTGAACAAGTGTTACTGTTTTCTGCACAAAAGCGATTCTGCGAAGCAATGTGAACAGGCACAGAGAAGGTGCTAGCAGGGAATTCTCTGCCTGCCTTTCCCCAGTGCTCTGCAAGCTCTCCAGGACAACAGCAAATCTGGGGCTCTGTGCTTTCTTTCGTTCTGAACAAGTGTTACTGTTTTCTGCACAAAAGCGATTCTGCGAAGCAATGTGAACAGGCACAGAGAAGGTGCTAGCAGGGAATTCTCTGCCTGCCTTTCCCCAGTGCTCTGCAAGCTCTCCAGGACAACATAAAATCTGGGGCTCTGTGCTTTCTTTCGTTCTGAACAAGTGTTACTGTTTTCTGCACAAAAGCGATTCTGCGAAGCAATGTGAACACTTCTGCTTCCCAGGCACAGAGAAGGTGCTAGCAGGGAATTCTCTGCCTGCCTTTCCCCAGTGCTCTGCAAGCTCTCCAGGACAACATAAAATCTGGGGCTCTGTGCTTTCTTTCGTTCTGAACAAGTGTTACTGTTTTCTGCACAAAAGCCTTTCTGCCAAGCAATGTGAACACTTCTGCTTCCCAGGCACAGAGAAGGTGCTAGCAGGGAATTCTCTGCCTGCCTTTCCCCAGTGCTCTGCAAGCTCTCCAGGACAACATAAAATCTGGGGCTCTGTGCTTTCTTTCGTTCTGAACAAGTGTTACTGTTTTCTGCACAAAAGCCTTTCTGCCAAGCAATGTGAACAGGCACAGAGAAGGTGCTAGCAGGGAATTCTCTGCCTGCCTTTCCCCAGTGCTCTGCAAGCTCTCCAGGACAACATAAAATCTGGGGCTCTGTGCTTTCTTTCGTTCTGAACAAGTGTTACTGTTTTCTGCACAAAAGCGATTCTGCGAAGCAATGTGAACACTTCTGCTTCCCAGGCACAGAGAAGGTGCTAGCAGGGAATTCTCTGCCTGCCTTTCCCCAGTGCTCTGCAAGCTCTCCAGGACAACAGCAAATCTGGGGCTCTGTGCTTTCTTTCGTTCTGAACAAGTGTTACTGTTTTCTACACAAAAGCGATTCTGCGAAGCAATGTGAACACTTGTGCTTCCCAGGCACAGAGAAGGTGCTAGCAGGGAATTCTCTGCCTGCCTTTCCCCAGTGCTCTGCAAGCTCTCCAGGACAACATAAAATCTGGGGCTCTGTGCTTTCTTTCATTCTGAACAAGTGTTAGTGTTTTCTGCACAAAAGCGATTCTGCGAAGCAATGTGAACACTTCTGCTTCCCAGGCACAGAGAAGGTGCTAGCAGGGAATTCTCTGCCTGCCTTTCCCCAGTGCTCTGCAAGCTCTCCAGGACAACAGCAAATCTGGGGCTCTGTGCTTTCTTTCGTTCTGAACAAGTGTTACTGTTTTCTGCACAAAAGCGATTCTGCGAAGCAATGTGAACACTTCGGCTTCCCAGGCACAGAGAAGGTGCTAGCAGGGAATTCTCTGCCTGCCTTTCCCCAGTGCTCTGCAAGCTCTCCAGGACAACATAAAATCTGGGGCTCTGTGCTTTCTTTCGTTCTGAACAAGTGTTACTGTTTTCTGCACAAAAGCGATTCTGCGAAGCAATGTGAACACTTGTGCTTCCCAGGCACAGAGAAGGTGCTAGCAGGGAATTCTCTGCCTGCCTTTCCCCAGTGCTCTGCAAGCTCTCCAGGACAACATAAAATCTGGGGCTCTGTGCTTTCTTTCGTTCTGAACAAGTGTTACTGTTTTCTGCACAAAAGCGATTCTGCGAAGCAATGTGAACAGGCACAGAGAAGGTGCTAGCAGGGAATTCTCTGCCTGCCTTTCCCCAGTGCTCTGCAAGCTCTCCAGGACAACATAAAATCTGGGGCTCTGTGCTTTCTTTCGTTCTGAACAAGTGTTACTGTTTTCTGCACAAAAGCGATTCTGCCAAGCAATGTGAACACTTCTGCTTCCTAGGCACAGAGAAGGTGCTAGCAGGGAATTCTCTGCCTGCCTTTCCCCAGTACTCTGCAAGCTCTCCAGGACAACATAAAATCTGGGGCTCTGTGCTTTCTTTCATTCTGAACAAGTGTTACTGTTTTCTGCACAAAAGCGATTCTACGAAGCAATGTGAACACTTGTGCTTCCCAGGCACAGAGAAGGTGCTAGCAGGGAATTCTCTGCCTGCCTTTCCCCAGTGCTCTGCAAGCTCTCCAGGACAACAACAAATCTGGGGCTCTGTGCTTTCTTTCGTTCTGAACAAGTGTTACTGTTTTCTGCACAAAAGCGATTCTGCGAAGCAATGTGAACAGGCACAGAGAAGGTACTAGCAGGGAATTCTCTGCCTGCCTTTCCCCAGTGCTCTGCAAGCTCTCCAGGACAACATAAAATCTGGGGCTCTGTGCTTTCTTTCGTTCTGAACAAGTGTTAGTGTTTTCTGCACAAAAGCGATTCTGCGAAGCAATGTGAACACTTCTGCTTCCCAGGCACAGAGAAGGTGCTAGCAGGGAATTCTCTGCCTGCCTTTCCCCAGTGCTCTGCAAGCTCTCCAGGACAACATAAAATCTGGGGCTCTGTGCTTTCTTTCATTCTGAACAAGTGTTACTGTTTTCTGCACAAAAGCGATTCTGCGAAGCAATGTGAACACTTGTGCTTCCCAGGCACAGAGAAGGTGCTAGCAGGGAATTCTCTGCCTGCCTTTCCCCAGTGCTCTGCAAGCTCTCCAGGACAACATAAAATCTGGGGCTCTGTGCTTTCTTTCGTTCTGAACAAGTGTTAGTGTTTTCTGCACAAAAGCGATTCTGCTAAGCGATGTGAACACTTCTGCTTCCCAGGCACAGAGAAGGTGCTAGCAGGGAATTCTCTGCCTGCCTTTCCCCAGTGCTCTGCAAGCTCTCCAGGACAACATAAAATCTGGGGCTCTGTGCTTTCTTTCATTCTGAACAAGTGTTACTGTTTTCTGCACAAAAGCGATTCTACGAAGCAATGTGAACACTTGTGCTTCCCAGGCACAGAGAAGGTGCTAGCAGGGAATTCTCTGCCTGCCTTTCCCCAGTGCTCTGCAAGCTCTCCAGGACAACAACAAATCTGGGGCTCTGTGCTTTCTTTCATTCTGAACAAGTGTTACTGTTTTCTGCACAAAAGCGATTCTGCGAAGCAATGTGAACAGGCACAGAGAAGGTGCTAGCAGGGAATTCTCTGCCTGCCTTTCCCCAGTGCTCTGCAAGCTCTCCAGGACAACATAAAATCTGGGGCTCTGTGCTTTCTTTCGTTCTGAACAAGTGTTACTGTTTTCTGCACAAAAGCCTTTCTGCCAAGCAATGTGAACACTTCTGCTTCCCAGGCACAGAGAAGGTGCTAGCAGGGAATTCTCTGCCTGCCTTTCCCCAGTGCTCTGCAAGCTCTCCAGGACAACATAAAATCTGGGGCTCTGTGCTTTCTTTCATTCTGAACAAGTGTTACTGTTTTCTGCACAAAAGCGATTCTGCGAAGCAATGTGAACACTTGTGCTTCCCAGGCACAGAGAAGGTGCTAGCAGGGAATTCTCTGCCTGCCTTTCCCCAGTGCTCTGCAAGCTCTCCAGGACAACATAAAATCTGGGGCTCTGTGCTTTCTTTCGTTCTGAACAAGTGTTACTGTTTTCTGCACAAAAGCGATTCTGCGAAGCAATGTGAACACTTGTGCTTCCCAGGCACAGAGAAGGTGCTAGCAGGGAATTCTCTGCCTGCCTTTCCCCAGTGCTCTGCAAGCTCTCCAGGACAACAACAAATCTGGGGCTCTGTGCTTTCTTTCGTTCTGAACAAGTGTTACTGTTTTCTGCACAAAAGCGATTCTGCGAAGCAATGTGAACACTTCTGCTTCCCAGGCACAGAGAAGGTGCTAGCAGGGAATTCTCTGCCTGCCTTTCCCCAGTGCTCTGCAAGCTCTCCAGGACAACAGCAAATCTGGGGCTCTGTGCTTTCTTTCGTTCTGAACAAGTGTTACTGTTTTCTGCACAAAAGCGATTCTGCTAAGCGATGTGAACACTTGTGCTTCCCAGGCACAGAGAAGGTGCTAGCAGGGAATTCTCTGCCTGCCTTTCCCCAGTGCTCTGCAAGCTCTCCAGGACAACATAAAATCTGGGGCTCTGTGCTTTCTTTCGTTCTGAACAAGTGTTACTGTTTTCTGCACAAAAGCGATTCTGCGAAGCAATGTGAACAGGCACAGAGAAGGTGCTAGCAGGGAATTCTCTGCCTGCCTTTCCCCAGTGCTCTGCAAGCTCTCCAGGACAACATAAAATCTGGGGCTCTGTGCTTTCTTTCGTTCTGAACAAGTGTTACTGTTTTCTGCACAAAAGCGATTCTGCGAAGCAATGTGAACACTTGTGCTTCCCAGGCACAGAGAAGGTGCTAGCAGGGAATTCTCTGCCTGACTTTAGCCAGTGCTCTGCAAGCTCTCCAGGACAACAGCAAATCTGGGGCTCTGTGCTTTCTTTCGTTCTGAACAAGTGTTACTGTTTTCTGCACAAAAGCGATTCTGCGAAGCAATGTGAACACTTCTGCTTCCCAGGCACAGAGAAGGTGCTAGCAGGGAATTCTCTGCCTGCCTTTCCCCAGTGCTCTGCAAGCTCTCCAGGACAACAGCAAATCTGGGGCTCTGTGCTTTCTTTCATTCTGAACAAGTGTTACTGTTTTCTGCACAAAAGCGATTCTGCGAAGCAATGTGAACACTTGTGCTTCCCAGGCACAGAGAAGGTGCTAGCAGGGAATTCTCTGCCTGCCTTTCCCCAGTGCTCTGCAAGCTCTCCAGGACAACATAAAATCTGGGGCTCTGTGCTTTCTTTCGTTCTGAACAAGTGTTACTGTTTTCTGCACAAAAGCGATTCTGCGAAGCAATGTGAACACTTGTGCTTCCCAGGCACAGAGAAGGTGCTAGCAGGGAATTCTCTGCCTGCCTTTCCCCAGTGCTCTGCAAGCTCTCCAGGACAACATAAAATCTGGGGCTCTGTGCTTTCTTTCGTTCTGAACAAGTGTTACTGTTTTCTGCACAAAAGCGATTCTGCGAAGCAATGTGAACACTTGTGCTTCCCAGGCACAGAGAAGGTGCTAGCAGGGAATTCTCTGCCTGCCTTTCCCCAGTGCTCTGCAAGCTCTCCAGGACAACATAAAATCTGGGGCTCTGTGCTTTCTTTCGTTCTGAACAAGTGTTACTGTTTTCTGCACAAAAGCGATTCTGCGAAGCAATGTGAACACTTGTGCTTCCCAGGCACAGAGAAGGTGCTAGCAGGGAATTCTCTGCCTGCCTTTCCCCAGTGCTCTGCAAGCTCTCCAGGACAACAGCAAATCTGGGGCTCTGTGCTTTCTTTCGTTCTGAACAAGTGTTACTGTTTTCTGCACAAAAGCGATTCTGCGAAGCAATGTGAACACTTCTGCTTCCCAGGCACAGAGAAGGTGCTAGCAGGGAATTCTCTGCCTGCCTTTCCCCAGTGCTCTGCAAGCTCTCCAGGACAACAGCAAATCTGGGGCTCTGTGCTTTCTTTCGTTCTGAACAAGTGTTACTGTTTTCTGCACAAAAGCGATTCTGCGAAGCAATGTGAACACTTGTGCTTCCCAGGCACAGAGAAGGTGCTAGCAGGGAATTCTCTGCCTGCCTTTCCCCAGTGCTCTGCAAGCTCTCCAGGACAACATAAAATCTGGGGCTCTGTGCTTTCTTTCGTTCTGAACAAGTGTTACTGTTTTCTGCACAAAAGCGATTCTGCGAAGCAATGTGAACAGGCACAGAGAAGGTACTAGCAGGGAATTCTCTGCCTGCCTTTCCCCAGTGCTCTGCAAGCTCTCCAGGACAACATAAAATCTGGGGCTCTGTGCTTTCTTTCGTTCTGAACAAGTGTTAGTGTTTTCTGCACAAAAGCGATTCTGCGAAGCAATGTGAACACTTGTGCTTCCCAGGCACAGAGAAGGTGCTAGCAGGGAATTCTCTGCCTGCCTTTCCCCAGTGCTCTGCAAGCTCTCCAGGACAACATAAAATCTGGGGCTCTGTGCTTTCTTTCATTCTGAACAAGTGTTACTGTTTTCTGCACAAAAGCGATTCTGCGAAGCAATGTGAACACTTGTGCTTCCCAGGCACAGAGAAGGTGCTAGCAGGGAATTCTCTGCCTGCCTTTCCCCAGTGCTCTGCAAGCTCTCCAGGACAACAGCAAATCTGGGGCTCTGTGCTTTCTTTCGTTCTGAACAAGTGTTACTGTTTTCTGCACAAAAGCGATTCTGCGAAGCAATGTGAACACTTCTGCTTCCCAGGCACAGAGAAGGTGCTAGCAGGGAATTCTCTGCCTGCCTTTCCCCAGTGCTCTGCAAGCTCTCCAGGACAACAGCAAATCTGGGGCTCTGTGCTTTCTTTCGTTCTGAACAAGTGTTACTGTTTTCTGCACAAAAGCGATTCTGCGAAGCAATGTGAACACTTGTGCTTCCCAGGCACAGAGAAGGTGCTAGCAGGGAATTCTCTGCCTGCCTTTCCCCAGTGCTCTGCAAGCTCTCCAGGACAACATAAAATCTGGGGCTCTGTGCTTTCTTTCGTTCTGAACAAGTGTTACTGTTTTCTGCACAAAAGCGATTCTGCGAAGCAATGTGAACAGGCACAGAGAAGGTACTAGCAGGGAATTCTCTGCCTGCCTTTCCCCAGTGCTCTGCAAGCTCTCCAGGACAACATAAAATCTGGGGCTCTGTGCTTTCTTTCGTTCTGAACAAGTGTTAGTGTTTTCTGCACAAAAGCGATTCTGCGAAGCAATGTGAACACTTGTGCTTCCCAGGCACAGAGAAGGTGCTAGCAGGGAATTCTCTGCCTGCCTTTCCCCAGTGCTCTGCAAGCTCTCCAGGACAACATAAAATCTGGGGCTCTGTGCTTTCTTTCATTCTGAACAAGTGTTACTGTTTTCTGCACAAAAGCGATTCTGCGAAGCAATGTGAACACTTGTGCTTCCCAGGCACAGAGAAGGTGCTAGCAGGGAATTCTCTGCCTGCCTTTCCCCAGTGCTCTGCAAGCTCTCCAGGACAACAGCAAATCTGGGGCTCTGTGCTTTCTTTCGTTCTGAACAAGTGTTACTGTTTTCTGCACAAAAGCGATTCTGCGAAGCAATGTGAACACTTCTGCTTCCCAGGCACAGAGAAGGTGCTAGCAGGGAATTCTCTGCCTGCCTTTCCCCAGTGCTCTGCAAGCTCTCCAGGACAACATAAAATCTGGGGCTCTGTGCTTTCTTTCGTTCTGAACAAGTGTTACTGTTTTCTGCACAAAAGCGATTCTGCGAAGCAATGTGAACAGGCACAGAGAAGGTGCTAGCAGGGAATTCTCTGCCTGCCTTTCCCCAGTGCTCTGCAAGCTCTCCAGGACAACATAAAATCTGGGGCTCTGTGCTTTCTTTCGTTCTGAACAAGTGTTACTGTTTTCTGCACAAAAGCGATTCTGCCAAGCAATGTGAACACTTCTGCTTCCAAGGCACAGAGAAAGTGCTAGCAGGGAATTCTCTGCCTGCCTTTCCCCAGTGCTCTGCAAGCTCTCCAGGACAACATAAAATCTGGGGCTCTGTGCTTTCTTTCGTTCTGAACAAGTGTTACTGTTTTCTGCACAAAAGCGATTCTGCGAAGCAATGTGAACAGGCACAGAGAAGGTGCTAGCAGGGAATTCTCTGCCTGCCTTTCCCCAGTGCTCTGCAAGCTCTCCAGGACAACAGCAAATCTGGGGCTCTGTGCTTTCTTTCGTTCTGAACAAGTGTTACTGTTTTCTGCACAAAAGCGATTCTGCGAAGCAATGTGAACAGGCACAGAGAAGGTGCTAGCAGGGAATTCTCTGCCTGCCTTTCCCCAGTGCTCTGCAAGCTCTCCAGGACAACATAAAATCTGGGGCTCTGTGCTTTCTTTCGTTCTGAACAAGTGTTAGTGTTTTCTGCACAAAAGCGATTCTGCCAAGCAATGTGAACACTTGTGCTTCCCAGGCACAGAGAAGGTGCTAGCAGGGAATTCTCTGCCTGCCTTTCCCCAGTGCTCTGCAAGCTCTCCAGGACAACATAAAATCTGGGGCTCTGTGCTTTCTTTCGTTCTGAACAAGTGTTACTGTTTTCTGCACAAAAGCCTTTCTGCCAAGCAATGTGAACACTTGTGCTTCCCAGGCACAGAGAAGGTGCTAGCAGGGAATTCTCTGCCTGCCTTTCCCCAGTGCTCTGCAAGCTCTCCAGGACAACAGCAAATCTGGGGCTCTGTGCTTTCTTTCGTTCTGAACAAGTGTTACTGTTTTCTGCACAAAAGCGATTCTGCGAAGCAATGTGAACACTTGTGCTTCCCAGGCACAGAGAAGGTGCTAGCAGGGAATTCTCTGCCTGCCTTTCCCCAGTGCTCTGCAAGCTCTCCAGGACAACATAAAATCTGGGGCTCTGTGCTTTCTTTCGTTCTGAACAAGTGTTACTGTTTTCTGCACAAAAGCGATTCTGCGAAGCAATGTGAACAGGCACAGAGAAGGTACTAGCAGGGAATTCTCTGCCTGCCTTTCCCCAGTGCTCTGCAAGCTCTCCAGGACAACATAAAATCTGGGGCTCTGTGCTTTCTTTCGTTCTGAACAAGTGTTAGTGTTTTCTGCACAAAAGCGATTCTGCGAAGCAATGTGAACACTTGTGCTTCCCAGGCACAGAGAAGGTGCTAGCAGGGAATTCTCTGCCTGCCTTTCCCCAGTGCTCTGCAAGCTCTCCAGGACAACATAAAATCTGGGGCTCTGTGCTTTCTTTCATTCTGAACAAGTGTTACTGTTTTCTGCACAAAAGCGATTCTGCGAAGCAATGTGAACACTTGTGCTTCCCAGGCACAGAGAAGGTGCTAGCAGGGAATTCTCTGCCTGCCTTTCCCCAGTGCTCTGCAAGCTCTCCAGGACAACATAAAATCTGGGGCTCTGTGCTTTCTTTCGTTCTGAACAAGTGTTAGTGTTTTCTGCACAAAAGCGATTCTGCGAAGCAATGTGAACACTTGTGCTTCCCAGGCACAGAGAAGGTGCTAGCAGGGAATTCTCTGCCTGCCTTTCCCCAGTGCTCTGCAAGCTCTCCAGGACAACATAAAATCTGGGGCTCTGTGCTTTCTTTCGTTCTGAACAAGTGTTACTGTTTTCTGCACAAAAGCGATTCTGCGAAGCAATGTGAACAGGCACAGAGAAGGTGCTAGCAGGGAATTCTCTGCCTGCCTTTCCCCAGTGCTCTGCAAGCTCTCCAGGACAACATAAAATCTGGGGCTCTGTGCTTTCTTTCGTTCTGAACAAGTGTTACTGTTTTCTGCACAAAAGCGATTCTGCCAAGCAATGTGAACACTTCTGCTTCCAAGGCACAGAGAAAGTGCTAGCAGGGAATTCTCTGCCTGCCTTTCCCCAGTGCTCTGCAAGCTCTCCAGGACAACATAAAATCTGGGGCTCTGTGCTTTCTTTCGTTCTGAACAAGTGTTACTGTTTTCTGCACAAAAGCGATTCTGCGAAGCAATGTGAACAGGCACAGAGAAGGTGCTAGCAGGGAATTCTCTGCCTGCCTTTCCCCAGTGCTCTGCAAGCTCTCCAGGACAACAGCAAATCTGGGGCTCTGTGCTTTCTTTCGTTCTGAACAAGTGTTACTGTTTTCTGCACAAAAGCGATTCTGCGAAGCAATGTGAACAGGCACAGAGAAGGTGCTAGCAGGGAATTCTCTGCCTGCCTTTCCCCAGTGCTCTGCAAGCTCTCCAGGACAACATAAAATCTGGGGCTCTGTGCTTTCTTTCGTTCTGAACAAGTGTTAGTGTTTTCAGCACAAAAGCGATTCTGCCAAGCAATGTGAACACTTGTGCTTCCCAGGCACAGAGAAGGTGCTAGCAGGGAATTCTCTGCCTGCCTTTCCCCAGTGCTCTGCAAGCTCTCCAGGACAACATAAAATCTGGGGCTCTGTGCTTTCTTTCGTTCTGAACAAGTGTTACTGTTTTCTGCACAAAAGCCTTTCTGCCAAGCAATGTGAACACTTGTGCTTCCCAGGCACAGAGAAGGTGCTAGCAGGGAATTCTCTGCCTGCCTTTCCCCAGTGCTCTGCAAGCTCTCCAGGACAACATAAAATCTGGGGCTCTGTGCTTTCTTTCGTTCTGAACAAGTGTTACTGTTTTCTGCACAAAAGCGATTCTGCGAAGCAATGTGAACACTTGTGCTTCCCAGGCACAGAGAAGGTGCTAGCAGGGAATTCTCTGCCTGCCTTTCCCCAGTGCTCTGCAAGCTCTCCAGGACAACAACAAATCTGGGGCTCTGTGCTTTCTTTCGTTCTGAACAAGTGTTACTGTTTTCTGCACAAAAGCGATTCTGCGAAGCAATGTGAACAGGCACAGAGAAGGTGCTAGCAGGGAATTCTCTGCCTGCCTTTCCCCAGTGCTCTGCAAGCTCTCCAGGACAACATAAAATCTGGGGCTCTGTGCTTTCTTTCGTTCTGAACAAGTGTTAGTGTTTTCTGCACAAAAGCGATTCTGCCAAGCAATGTGAACACTTGTGCTTCCCAGGCACAGAGAAGGTGCTAGCAGGGAATTCTCTGCCTGCCTTTCCCCAGTGCTCTGCAAGCTCTCCAGGACAACAGCAAATCTGGGGCTCTGTGCTTTCTTTCGTTCTGAACAAGTGTTACTGTTTTCTGCACAAAAGCGATTCTGCGAAGCAATGTGAACAGGCACAGAGAAGGTGCTAGCAGGGAATTCTCTGCCTGCCTTTCCCCAGTGCTCTGCAAGCTCTCCAGGACAACATAAAATCTGGGGCTCTGTGCTTTCTTTCGTTCTGAACAAGTGTTACTGTTTTCTGCACAAAAGCGATTCTGCCAAGCAATGTGAACACTTCTGCTTCCCAGGCACAGAGAAGGTGCTAGCAGGGAATTCTCTGCCTGCCTTTCCCCAGTGCTCTGCAAGCTCTCCAGGACAACAGCAAATCTGGGGCTCTGTGCTTTCTTTCGTTCTGAACAAGTGTTACTGTTTTCTACACAAAAGCGATTCTGCGAAGCAATGTGAACACTTGTGCTTCCCAGGCACAGAGAAGGTGCTAGCAGGCAATTCTCTGCCTGCCTTTCCCCAGTGCTCTGCAAGCTCTCCAGGACAACATAAAATCTGGGGCTCTGTGCTTTCTTTCGTTCTGAACAAGTGTTACTGTTTTCTGCACAAAAGCGATTCTGCGAAGCAATGTGAACACTTGTGCTTCCCAGGCACAGAGAAGGTGCTAGCAGGGAATTCTCTGCCTGCCTTTCCCCAGTGCTCTGCAAGCTCTCCAGGACAACATAAAATCTGGGGCTCTGTGCTTTCTTTCGTTCTGAACAAGTGTTAGTGTTTTCTGCACAAAAGCGATTCTGCGAAGCAATGTGAACACTTGTGCTTCCCAGGCACAGAGAAGGTGCTAGCAGGGAATTCTCTGCCTGCCTTTCCCCAGTGCTCTGCAAGCTCTCCAGGACAACATAAAATCTGGGGCTCTGTGCTTTCTTTCGTTCTGAACAAGTGTTACTGTTTTCTGCACAAAAGCGATTCTGCGAAGCAATGTGAACAGGCACAGAGAAGGTGCTAGCAGGGAATTCTCTGCCTGCCTTTCCCCAGTGCTCTGCAAGCTCTCCAGGACAACATAAAATCTGGGGCTCTGTGCTTTCTTTCGTTCTGAACAAGTGTTACTGTTTTCTGCACAAAAGCGATTCTGCCAAGCAATGTGAACACTTCTGCTTCCAAGGCACAGAGAAAGTGCTAGCAGGGAATTCTCTGCCTGCCTTTCCCCAGTGCTCTGCAAGCTCTCCAGGACAACATAAAATCTGGGGCTCTGTGCTTTCTTTCGTTCTGAACAAGTGTTACTGTTTTCTGCACAAAAGCGATTCTGCGAAGCAATGTGAACAGGCACAGAGAAGGTGCTAGCAGGGAATTCTCTGCCTGCCTTTCCCCAGTGCTCTGCAAGCTCTCCAGGACAACAGCAAATCTGGGGCTCTGTGCTTTCTTTCGTTCTGAACAAGTGTTACTGTTTTCTGCACAAAAGCGATTCTGCGAAGCAATGTGAACAGGCACAGAGAAGGTGCTAGCAGGGAATTCTCTGCCTGCCTTTCCCCAGTGCTCTGCAAGCTCTCCAGGACAACATAAAATCTGGGGCTCTGTGCTTTCTTTCGTTCTGAACAAGTGTTAGTGTTTTCAGCACAAAAGCGATTCTGCCAAGCAATGTGAACACTTGTGCTTCCCAGGCACAGAGAAGGTGCTAGCAGGGAATTCTCTGCCTGCCTTTCCCCAGTGCTCTGCAAGCTCTCCAGGACAACATAAAATCTGGGGCTCTGTGCTTTCTTTCGTTCTGAACAAGTGTTACTGTTTTCTGCACAAAAGCCTTTCTGCCAAGCAATGTGAACACTTCTGCTTCCCAGGCACAGAGAAGGTGCTAGCAGGGAATTCTCTGCCTGCCTTTCCCCAGTGCTCTGCAAGCTCTCCAGGACAACATAAAATCTGGGGCTCTGTGCTTTCTTTCGTTCTGAACAAGTGTTACTGTTTTCTGCACAAAAGCGATTCTGCGAAGCAATGTGAACACTTGTGCTTCCCAGGCACAGAGAAGGTGCTAGCAGGGAATTCTCTGCCTGCCTTTCCCCAGTGCTCTGCAAGCTCTCCAGGACAACAACAAATCTGGGGCTCTGTGCTTTCTTTCGTTCTGAACAAGTGTTACTGTTTTCTGCACAAAAGCGATTCTGCGAAGCAATGTGAACAGGCACAGAGAAGGTGCTAGCAGGGAATTCTCTGCCTGCCTTTCCCCAGTGCTCTGCAAGCTCTCCAGGACAACATAAAATCTGGGGCTCTGTGCTTTCTTTCGTTCTGAACAAGTGTTAGTGTTTTCTGCACAAAAGCGATTCTGCCAAGCAATGTGAACACTTGTGCTTCCCAGGCACAGAGAAGGTGCTAGCAGGGAATTCTCTGCCTGCCTTTCCCCAGTGCTCTGCAAGCTCTCCAGGACAACAGCAAATCTGGGGCTCTGTGCTTTCTTTCGTTCTGAACAAGTGTTACTGTTTTCTGCACAAAAGCGATTCTGCGAAGCAATGTGAACAGGCACAGAGAAGGTGCTAGCAGGGAATTCTCTGCCTGCCTTTCCCCAGTGCTCTGCAAGCTCTCCAGGACAACATAAAATCTGGGGCTCTGTGCTTTCTTTCGTTCTGAACAAGTGTTACTGTTTTCTGCACAAAAGCGATTCTGCCAAGCAATGTGAACACTTCTGCTTCCCAGGCACAGAGAAGGTGCTAGCAGGGAATTCTCTGCCTGCCTTTCCCCAGTGCTCTGCAAGCTCTCCAGGACAACAGCAAATCTGGGGCTCTGTGCTTTCTTTCGTTCTGAACAAGTGTTACTGTTTTCTACACAAAAGCGATTCTGCGAAGCAATGTGAACACTTGTGCTTCCCAGGCACAGAGAAGGTGCTAGCAGGCAATTCTCTGCCTGCCTTTCCCCAGTGCTCTGCAAGCTCTCCAGGACAACATAAAATCTGGGGCTCTGTGCTTTCTTTCGTTCTGAACAAGTGTTACTGTTTTCTGCACAAAAGCGATTCTGCGAAGCAATGTGAACACTTGTGCTTCCCAGGCACAGAGAAGGTGCTAGCAGGGAATTCTCTGCCTGCCTTTCCCCAGTGCTCTGCAAGCTCTCCAGGACAACATAAAATCTGGGGCTCTGTGCTTTCTTTCGTTCTGAACAAGTGTTAGTGTTTTCTGCACAAAAGCGATTCTGCGAAGCAATGTGAACACTTGTGCTTCCCAGGCACAGAGAAGGTGCTAGCAGGGAATTCTCTGCCTGCCTTTCCCCAGTGCTCTGCAAGCTCTCCAGGACAACATAAAATCTGGGGCTCTGTGCTTTCTTTCGTTCTGAACAAGTGTTACTGTTTTCTGCACAAAAGCGATTCTGCGAAGCAATGTGAACACTTCTGCTTCCCAGGCACAGAGAAGGTGCTAGCAGGGAATTCTCTGCCTGCCTTTCCCCAGTGCTCTGCAAGCTCTCCAGGACAACATAAAATCTGGGGCTCTGTGCTTTCTTTCGTTCTGAACAAGTGTTAGTGTTTTCTGCACAAAAGCGATTCTGCCAAGCAATGTGAACACTTGTGCTTCCCAGGCACAGAGAAGGTGCTAGCAGGGAATTCTCTGCCTGCCTTTCCCCAGTGCTCTGCAAGCTCTCCAGGACAACAGCAAATCTGGGGCTCTGTGCTTTCTTTCGTTCTGAACAAGTGTTACTGTTTTCTGCACAAAAGCGATTCTGCGAAGCAATGTGAACAGGCACAGAGAAGGTGCTAGCAGGGAATTCTCTGCCTGCCTTTCCCCAGTGCTCTGCAAGCTCTCCAGGACAACATAAAATCTGGGGCTCTGTGCTTTCTTTCGTTCTGAACAAGTGTTACTGTTTTCTGCACAAAAGCGATTCTGCCAAGCAATGTGAACACTTCTGCTTCCCAGGCACAAAGAAGGTGCTAGCAGGGAATTCTCTGCCTGCCTTTCCCCAGTGCTCTGCAAGCTCTCCAGGACAACAGCAAATCTGGGGCTCTGTGCTTTCTTTCGTTCTGAACAAGTGTTACTGTTTTCTACACAAAAGCGATTCTGCGAAGCAATGTGAACACTTGTGCTTCCCAGGCACAGAGAAGGTGCTAGCAGGCAATTCTCTGCCTGCCTTTCCCCAGTGCTCTGCAAGCTCTCCAGGACAACATAAAATCTGGGGCTCTGTGCTTTCTTTCATTCTGAACAAGTGTTACTGTTTTCTGCACAAAATCGATTCTGCGAAGCAATGTGAACACTTGTGCTTCCCAGGCACAGAGAAGGTGCTAGCAGGGAATTCTCTGCCTGCCTTTCCCCAGTGCTCTGCAAGCTCTCCAGGACAACATAAAATCTGGGGCTCTGTGCTTTCTTTCGTTCTGAACAAGTGTTAGTGTTTTCTGCACAAAAGCGATTCTGCGAAGCAATGTGAACACTTGTGCTTCCCAGGCACAGAGAAGGTGCTAGCAGGGAATTCTCTGCCTGCCTTTCCCCAGTGCTCTGCAAGCTCTCCAGGACAACATAAAATCTGGGGCTCTGTGCTTTCTTTCGTTCTGAACAAGTGTTACTGTTTTCTGCACAAAAGCGATTCTGCGAAGCAATGTGAACACTTGTGCTTCCCAGGCACAGAGAAGGTGCTAGCAGGGAATTCTCTGCCTGCCTTTCCCCAGTGCTCTGCAAGCTCTCCAGGACAACATAAAATCTGGGGCTCTGTGCTTTCTTTCGTTCTGAACAAGTGTTACTGTTTTCTGCACAAAAGCGATTCTGCGAAGCAATGTGAACACTTCTGCTTCCCAGGCACAGAGAAGGTGCTAGCAGGGAATTCTCTGCCTGCCTTTCCCCAGTGCTCTGCAAGCTCTCCAGGACAACATAAAATCTGGGGCTCTGTGCTTTCTTTCGTTCTGAACAAGTGTTAGTGTTTTCTGCACAAAAGCGATTCTGCCAAGCAATGTGAACACTTGTGCTTCCCAGGCACAGAGAAGGTGCTAGCAGGGAATTCTCTGCCTGCCTTTCCCCAGTGCTCTGCAAGCTCTCCAGGACAACAGCAAATCTGGGGCTCTGTGCTTTCTTTCGTTCTGAACAAGTGTTACTGTTTTCTGCACAAAAGCGATTCTGCGAAGCAATGTGAACAGGCACAGAGAAGGTGCTAGCAGGGAATTCTCTGCCTGCCTTTCCCCAGTGCTCTGCAAGCTCTCCAGGACAACATAAAATCTGGGGCTCTGTGCTTTCTTTCGTTCTGAACAAGTGTTACTGTTTTCTGCACAAAAGCGATTCTGCCAAGCAATGTGAACACTTCTGCTTCCCAGGCACAAAGAAGGTGCTAGCAGGGAATTCTCTGCCTGCCTTTCCCCAGTGCTCTGCAAGCTCTCCAGGACAACAGCAAATCTGGGGCTCTGTGCTTTCTTTCGTTCTGAACAAGTGTTACTGTTTTCTACACAAAAGCGATTCTGCGAAGCAATGTGAACACTTGTGCTTCCCAGGCACAGAGAAGGTGCTAGCAGGCAATTCTCTGCCTGCCTTTCCCCAGTGCTCTGCAAGCTCTCCAGGACAACATAAAATCTGGGGCTCTGTGCTTTCTTTCATTCTGAACAAGTGTTACTGTTTTCTGCACAAAATCGATTCTGCGAAGCAATGTGAACACTTGTGCTTCCCAGGCACAGAGAAGGTGCTAGCAGGGAATTCTCTGCCTGCCTTTCCCCAGTGCTCTGCAAGCTCTCCAGGACAACATAAAATCTGGGGCTCTGTGCTTTCTTTCGTTCTGAACAAGTGTTAGTGTTTTCTGCACAAAAGCGATTCTGCGAAGCAATGTGAACACTTGTGCTTCCCAGGCACAGAGAAGGTGCTAGCAGGGAATTCTCTGCCTGCCTTTCCCCAGTGCTCTGCAAGCTCTCCAGGACAACATAAAATCTGGGGCTCTGTGCTTTCTTTCGTTCTGAACAAGTGTTACTGTTTTCTGCACAAAAGCGATTCTGCGAAGCAATGTGAACACTTCTGCTTCCCAGGCACAGAGAAGGTGCTAGCAGGGAATTCTCTGCCTGCCTTTCCCCAGTGCTCTGCAAGCTCTCCAGGACAACATAAAATCTGGGGCTCTGTGCTTTCTTTCGTTCTGAACAAGTGTTACTGTTTTCTGCACAAAAGCGATTCTGCGAAGCAATGTGAACAGGCACAGAGAAGGTGCTAGCAGGGAATTCTCTGCCTGCCTTTAGCCAGTGCTCTGCAAGCTCTCCAGGACAACAGCAAATCTGGGGCTCTGTGCTTTCTTTCGTTCTGAACAAGTGTTACTGTTTTCTGCACAAAAGCGATTCTGCGAAGCAATGTGAACACTTGTGCTTCCCAGGCACAGAGAAGGTGCTAGCAGGGAATTCTCTGCCTGCCTTTCCCCAGTGCTCTGCAAGCTCTCCAGGACAACATAAAATCTGGGGCTCTGTGCTTTCTTTCGTTCTGAACAAGTGTTACTGTTTTCTGCACAAAAGCGATTCTGCGAAGCAATGTGAACACTTGTGCTTCCCAGGCACAGAGAAGGTGCTAGCAGGGAATTCTCTGCCTGCCTTTCCCCAGTGCTCTGCAAGCTCTCCAGGACAACATAAAATCTGGGGCTCTGTGCTTTCTTTCGTTCTGAACAAGTGTTAGTGTTTTCTGCACAAAAGCGATTCTGCGAAGCAATGTGAACACTTGTGCTTCCCAGGCACAGAGAAGGTGCTAGCAGGGAATTCTCTGCCTGCCTTTCCCCAGTGCTCTGCAAGCTCTCCAGGACAACATAAAATCTGGGGCTCTGTGCTTTCTTTCGTTCTGAACAAGTGTTACTGTTTTCTGCACAAAAGCGATTCTGCCAAGCAATGTGAACACTTGTGCTTCCCAGGCACAGAGAAGGTGCTAGCAGGGAATTCTCTGCCTGCCTTTCCCCAGTGCTCTGCAAGCTCTCCAGGACAACAGCAAATCTGGGGCTCTGTGCTTTCTTTCGTTCTGAACAAGTGTTACTGTTTTCTGCACAAAAGCGATTCTGCGAAGCAATGTGAACACTTCTGCTTCCCAGGCACAGAGAAGGTGCTAGCAGGGAATTCTCTGCCTGCCTTTCCCCAGTGCTCTGCAAGCTCTCCAGGACAACAGCAAATCTGGGGCTCTGTGCTTTCTTTCGTTCTGAACAAGTGTTACTGTTTTCTGCACAAAAGCGATTCTGCGAAGCAATGTGAACACTTGTGCTTCCCAGGCACAGAGAAGGTGCTAGCAGGGAATTCTCTGCCTGCCTTTCCCCAGTGCTCTGCAAGCTCTCCAGGACAACATAAAATCTGTTGCTCTGTGCTTTCTTTCGTTCTGAACAAGTGTTAGTGTTTTCTGCACAAAAGCGATTCTGCGAAGCAATGTGAACACTTGTGCTTCCCAGGCACAGAGAAGGTGCTAGCAGGGAATTCTCTGCCTGCCTTTCCCCAGTGCTCTGCAAGCTCTCCAGGACAACATAAAATCTGGGGCTCTGTGCTTTCTTTCGTTCTGAACAAGTGTTACTGTTTTCTGCACAAAAGCGATTCTGCGAAGCAATGTGAACACTTGTGCTTCCCAGGCACAGAGAAGGTGCTAGCAGGGAATTCTCTGCCTGCCTTTCCCCAGTGCTCTGCAAGCTCTCCAGGACAACATAAAATCTGGGGCTCTGTGCTTTCTTTCGTTCTGAACAAGTGTTACTGTTTTCTGCACAAAAGCGATTCTGCGAAGCAATGTGAACAGGCACAGAGAAGGTACTAGCAGGGAATTCTCTGCCTGCCTTTCCCCAGTGCTCTGCAAGCTCTCCAGGACAACATAAAATCTGGGGCTCTGTGCTTTCTTTCGTTCTGAACAAGTGTTAGTGTTTTCTGCACAAAAGCGATTCTGCGAAGCAATGTGAACACTTGTGCTTCCCAGGCACAGAGAAGGTGCTAGCAGGGAATTCTCTGCCTGCCTTTCCCCAGTGCTCTGCAAGCTCTCCAGGACAACATAAAATCTGGGGCTCTGTGCTTTCTTTCGTTCTGAACAAGTGTTACTGTTTTCTGCACAAAAGCGATTCTGCGAAGCAATGTGAACACTTGTGCTTCCCAGGCACAGAGAAGGTGCTAGCAGGGAATTCTCTGCCTGCCTTTCCCCAGTGCTCTGCAAGCTCTCCAGGACAACATAAAATCTGGGGCTCTGTGCTTTCTTTCGTTCTGAACAAGTGTTACTGTTTTCTGCACAAAAGCGATTCTGCGAAGCAATGTGAACACTTGTGCTTCCCAGGCACAGAGAAGGTGCTAGCAGGGAATTCTCTGCCTGCCTTTCCCCAGTGCTCTGCAAGCTCTCCAGGACAACATAAAATCTGGGGCTCTGTGCTTTCTTTCGTTCTGAACAAGTGTTACTGTTTTCTGCACAAAAGCGATTCTGCGAAGCAATGTGAACAGGCACAGAGAAGGTGCTAGCAGGGAATTCTCTGCCTGCCTTTCCCCAGTGCTCTGCAAGCTCTCCAAGACAACATAAAATCTGGGGCTCTGTGCTTTCTTTCGTTCTGAACAAGTGTTACTGTTTTCTGCACAAAAGCGATTCTGCCAAGCAATGTGAACACTTCTGCTTCCAAGGCACAGAGAAAGTGCTAGCAGGGAATTCTCTGCCTGCCTTTCCCCAGTGCTCTGCAAGCTCTCCAGGACAACATAAAATCTGGGGCTCTGTGCTTTCTTTCGTTCTGAACAAGTGTTACTGTTTTCTGCACAAAAGCGATTCTGCGAAGCAATGTGAACAGGCACAGAGAAGGTGCTAGCAGGGAATTCTCTGCCTGCCTTTCCCCAGTGCTCTGCAAGCTCTCCAGGACAACAGCAAATCTGGGGCTCTGTGCTTTCTTTCGTTCTGAACAAGTGTTACTGTTTTCTGCACAAAAGCGATTCTGCGAAGCAATGTGAACAGGCACAGAGAAGGTGCTAGCAGGGAATTCTCTGCCTGCCTTTCCCCAGTGCTCTGCAAGCTCTCCAGGACAACATAAAATCTGGGGCTCTGTGCTTTCTTTCGTTCTGAACAAGTGTTAGTGTTTTCAGCACAAAAGCGATTCTGCCAAGCAATGTGAACACTTGTGCTTCCCAGGCACAGAGAAGGTGCTAGCAGGGAATTCTCTGCCTGCCTTTCCCCAGTGCTCTGCAAGCTCTCCAGGACAACATAAAATCTGGGGCTCTGTGCTTTCTTTCGTTCTGAACAAGTGTTACTGTTTTCTGCACAAAAGCCTTTCTGCCAAGCAATGTGAACACTTGTGCTTCCCAGGCACAGAGAAGGTGCTAGCAGGGAATTCTCTGCCTGCCTTTCCCCAGTGCTCTGCAAGCTCTCCAGGACAACAACAAATCTGGGGCTCTGTGCTTTCTTTCGTTCTGAACAAGTGTTACTGTTTTCTGCACAAAAGCGATTCTGCGAAGCAATGTGAACAGGCACAGAGAAGGTGCTAGCAGGGAATTCTCTGCCTGCCTTTCCCCAGTGCTCTGCAAGCTCTCCAGGACAACATAAAATCTGGGGCTCTGTGCTTTCTTTCGTTCTGAACAAGTGTTAGTGTTTTCTGCACAAAAGCGATTCTGCCAAGCAATGTGAACACTTGTGCTTCCCAGGCACAGAGAAGGTGCTAGCAGGGAATTCTCTGCCTGCCTTTCCCCAGTGCTCTGCAAGCTCTCCAGGACAACAGCAAATCTGGGGCTCTGTGCTTTCTTTCGTTCTGAACAAGTGTTACTGTTTTCTGCACAAAAGCGATTCTGCGAAGCAATGTGAACAGGCACAGAGAAGGTGCTAGCAGGGAATTCTCTGCCTGCCTTTCCCCAGTGCTCTGCAAGCTCTCCAGGACAACATAAAATCTGGGGCTCTGTGCTTTCTTTCGTTCTGAACAAGTGTTACTGTTTTCTGCACAAAAGCGATTCTGCCAAGCAATGTGAACACTTCTGCTTCCCAGGCACAGAGAAGGTGCTAGCAGGGAATTCTCTGCCTGCCTTTCCCCAGTGCTCTGCAAGCTCTCCAGGACAACAGCAAATCTGGGGCTCTGTGCTTTCTTTCGTTCTGAACAAGTGTTACTGTTTTCTACACAAAAGCGATTCTGCGAAGCAATGTGAACACTTGTGCTTCCCAGGCACAGAGAAGGTGCTAGCAGGCAATTCTCTGCCTGCCTTTCCCCAGTGCTCTGCAAGCTCTCCAGGACAACATAAAATCTGGGGCTCTGTGCTTTCTTTCATTCTGAACAAGTGTTACTGTTTTCTGCACAAAAGCGATTCTGCGAAGCAATGTGAACACTTGTGCTTCCCAGGCACAGAGAAGGTGCTAGCAGGGAATTCTCTGCCTGCCTTTCCCCAGTGCTCTGCAAGCTCTCCAGGACAACATAAAATCTGGGGCTCTGTGCTTTCTTTCGTTCTGAACAAGTGTTAGTGTTTTCTGCACAAAAGCGATTCTGCGAAGCAATGTGAACACTTGTGCTTCCCAGGCACAGAGAAGGTGCTAGCAGGGAATTCTCTGCCTGCCTTTCCCCAGTGCTCTGCAAGCTCTCCAGGACAACATAAAATCTGGGGCTCTGTGCTTTCTTTCGTTCTGAACAAGTGTTACTGTTTTCTGCACAAAAGCGATTCTGCGAAGCAATGTGAACACTTCTGCTTCCCAGGAACAGAGAAGGTGCTAGCAGGGAATTCTCTGCCTGCCTTTCCCCAGTGCTCTGCAAGCTCTCCAGGACAACATAAAATCTGGGGCTCTGTGCTTTCTTTCGTTCTGAACAAGTGTTACTGTTTTCTGCACAAAAGCGATTCTGCGAAGCAATGTGAACAGGCACAGAGAAGGTGCTAGCAGGGAATTCTCTGCCTGCCTTTCCCCAGTGCTCTGCAAGCTCTCCAGGACAACATAAAATCTGGGGCTCTGTGCTTTCTTTCGTTCTGAACAAGTGTTAGTGTTTTCTGCACAAAAGCGATTCTGCGAAGCAATGTGAACACTTGTGCTTCCCAGGCACAGAGAAGGTGCTAGCAGGGAATTCTCTGCCTGCCTTTAGCCAGTGCTCTGCAAGCTCTCCAGGACAACAGCAAATCTGGGGCTCTGTGCTTTCTTTCGTTCTGAACAAGTGTTACTGTTTTCTGCACAAAAGCGATTCTGCGAAGCAATGTGAACACTTGTGCTTCCCAGGCACAGAGAAGGTGCTAGCAGGGAATTCTCTGCCTGCCTTTCCCCAGTGCTCTGCAAGCTCTCCAGGACAACATAAAATCTGGGGCTCTGTGCTTTCTTTCGTTCTGAACAAGTGTTACTGTTTTCTGCACAAAAGCGATTCTGCCAAGCAATGTGAACACTTGTGCTTCCCAGGCACAGAGAAGGTGCTAGCAGGGAATTCTCTGCCTGCCTTTCCCCAGTGCTCTGCAAGCTCTCCAGGACAACATAAAATCTGGGGCTCTGTGCTTTCTTTCGTTCTGAACAAGTGTTAGTGTTTTCTGCACAAAAGCGATTCTGCGAAGCAATGTGAACACTTGTGCTTCCCAGGCACAGAGAAGGTGCTAGCAGGGAATTCTCTGCCTGCCTTTCCCCAGTGCTCTGCAAGCTCTCCAGGACAACATAAAATCTGGGGCTCTGTGCTTTCTTTCGTTCTGAACAAGTGTTACTGTTTTCTGCACAAAAGCGATTCTGCCAAGCAATGTGAACACTTGTGCTTCCCAGGCACAGAGAAGGTGCTAGCAGGGAATTCTCTGCCTGCCTTTCCCCAGTGCTCTGCAAGCTCTCCAGGACAACAGCAAATCTGGGGCTCTGTGCTTTCTTTCGTTCTGAACAAGTGTTACTGTTTTCTGCACAAAAGCGATTCTGCGAAGCAATGTGAACACTTCTGCTTCCCAGGCACAGAGAAGGTGCTAGCAGGGAATTCTCTGCCTGCCTTTCCCCAGTGCTCTGCAAGCTCTCCAGGACAACAGCAAATCTGGGGCTCTGTGCTTTCTTTCGTTCTGAACAAGTGTTACTGTTTTCTGCACAAAAGCGATTCTGCGAAGCAATGTGAACACTTGTGCTTCCCAGGCACAGAGAAGGTGCTAGCAGGGAATTCTCTGCCTGCCTTTCCCCAGTGCTCTGCAAGCTCTCCAGGACAACATAAAATCTGTTGCTCTGTGCTTTCTTTCGTTCTGAACAAGTGTTAGTGTTTTCTGCACAAAAGCGATTCTGCGAAGCAATGTGAACACTTGTGCTTCCCAGGCACAGAGAAGGTGCTAGCAGGGAATTCTCTGCCTGCCTTTCCCCAGTGCTCTGCAAGCTCTCCAGGACAACATAAAATCTGGGGCTCTGTGCTTTCTTTCGTTCTGAACAAGTGTTACTGTTTTCTGCACAAAAGCGATTCTGCGAAGCAATGTGAACACTTGTGCTTCCCAGGCACAGAGAAGGTGCTAGCAGGGAATTCTCTGCCTGCCTTTCCCCAGTGCTCTGCAAGCTCTCCAGGACAACATAAAATCTGGGGCTCTGTGCTTTCTTTCGTTCTGAACAAGTGTTAGTGTTTTCTGCACAAAAGCGATTCTGCGAAGCAATGTGAACACTTGTGCTTCCCAGGCACAGAGAAGGTGCTAGCAGGGAATTCTCTGCCTGCCTTTCCCCAGTGCTCTGCAAGCTCTCCAGGACAACATAAAATCTGGGGCTCTGTGCTTTCTTTCGTTCTGAACAAGTGTTACTGTTTTCTGCACAAAAGCGATTCTGCGAAGCAATGTGAACACTTGTGCTTCCCAGGCACAGAGAAGGTGCTAGCAGGGAATTCTCTGCCTGCCTTTCCCCAGTGCTCTGCAAGCTCTCCAGGACAACAGCAAATCTGGGGCTCTGTGCTTTCTTTCGTTCTGAACAAGTGTTACTGTTTTCTGCACAAAAGCCTTTCTGCCAAGCAATGTGAACAGGCACAGAGAAGGTGCTAGCAGGGAATTCTCTGCCTGCCTTTCCCCAGTGCTCTGCAAGCTCTCCAGGACAACATAAAATCTGGGGCTCTGTGCTTTCTTTCATTCTGAACAAGTGTTACTGTTTTCTGCACAAAAGCGATTCTGCGAAGCAATGTGAACACTTGTGCTTCCCAGGCACAGAGAAGGTGCTAGCAGGGAATTCTCTGCCTGCCTTTAGCCAGTGCTCTGCAAGCTCTCCAGGACAACAGCAAATCTGGGGCTCTGTGCTTTCTTTCGTTCTGAACAAGTGTTACTGTTTTCTGCACAAAAGCGATTCTGCGAAGCAATGTGAACACTTCTGCTTCCCAGGCACAGAGAAGGTGCTAGCAGGGAATTCTCTGCCTGCCTTTAGCCAGTGCTCTGCAAGCTCTCCAGGACAACAGCAAATCTGGGGCTCTGTGCTTTCTTTCGTTCTGAACAAGTGTTACTGTTTTCTGCACAAAAGCGATTCTGCGAAGCAATGTGAACACTTCTGCTTCCCAGGCACAGAGAAGGTGCTAGCAGGGAATTCTCTGCCTGCCTTTCCCCAGTGCTCTGCAAGCTCTCCAGGACAACAGCAAATCTGGGGCTCTGTGCTTTCTTTCGTTCTGAACAAGTGTTACTGTTTTCTGCACAAAAGCGATTCTGCGAAGCAATGTGAACACTTGTGCTTCCCAGGCACAGAGAAGGTGCTAGCAGGGAATTCTCTGCCTGCCTTTCCCCAGTGCTCTGCAAGCTCTCCAGGACAACATAAAATCTGGGGCTCTGTGCTTTCTTTCATTCTGAACAAGTGTTACTGTTTTCTGCACAAAAGCGATTCTGCGAAGCAATGTGAACACTTGTGCTTCCCAGGCACAGAGAAGGTGCTAGCAGGGAATTCTCTGCCTGCCTTTCCCCAGTGCTCTGCAAGCTCTCCAGGACAACATAAAATCTGGGGCTCTGTGCTTTCTTTCGTTCTGAACAAGTGTTACTGTTTTCTGCACAAAAGCGATTCTGCGAAGCAATGTGAACACTTGTGCTTCCCAGGCACAGAGAAGGTGCTAGCAGGGAATTCTCTGCCTGCCTTTCCCCAGTGCTCTGCAAGCTCTCCAGGACAACATAAAATCTGTTGCTCTGTGCTTTCTTTCGTTCTGAACAAGTGTTAGTGTTTTCTGCACAAAAGCGATTCTGCGAAGCAATGTGAACACTTGTGCTTCCCAGGCACAGAGAAGGTGCTAGCAGGGAATTCTCTGCCTGCCTTTCCCCAGTGCTCTGCAAGCTCTCCAGGACAACATAAAATCTGGGGCTCTGTGCTTTCTTTCGTTCTGAACAAGTGTTAGTGTTTTCTGCACAAAAGCGATTCTGCGAAGCAATGTGAACACTTGTGCTTCCCAGGCACAGAGAAGGTGCTAGCAGGGAATTCTCTGCCTGCCTTTCCCCAGTGCTCTGCAAGCTCTCCAGGACAACATAAAATCTGGGGCTCTGTGCTTTCTTTCGTTCTGAACAAGTGTTAGTGTTTTCTGCACAAAAGCGATTCTGCGAAGCAATGTGAACACTTGTGCTTCCCAGGCACAGAGAAGGTGCTAGCAGGGAATTCTCTGCCTGCCTTTCCCCAGTGCTCTGCAAGCTCTCCAGGACAACATAAAATCTGGGGCTCTGTGCTTTCTTTCGTTCTGAACAAGTGTTACTGTTTTCTGCACAAAAGCGATTCTGCGAAGCAATGTGAACACTTGTGCTTCCCAGGCACAGAGAAGGTGCTAGCAGGGAATTCTCTGCCTGCCTTTCCCCAGTGCTCTGCAAGCTCTCCAGGACAACATAAAATCTGGGGCTCTGTGCTTTCTTTCGTTCTGAACAAGTGTTACTGTTTTCTGCACAAAAGCCTTTCTGCCAAGCAATGTGAACAGGCACAGAGAAGGTGCTAGCAGGGAATTCTCTGCCTGCCTTTCCCCAGTGCTCTGCAAGCTCTCCAGGACAACATAAAATCTGGGGCTCTGTGCTTTCTTTCGTTCTGAACAAGTGTTACTGTTTTCTGCACAAAAGCGATTCTGCGAAGCAATGTGAACACTTGTGCTTCCCAGGCACAGAGAAGGTGCTAGCAGGGAATTCTCTGCCTGCCTTTAGCCAGTGCTCTGCAAGCTCTCCAGGACAACAGCAAATCTGGGGCTCTGTGCTTTCTTTCGTTCTGAACAAGTGTTACTGTTTTCTGCACAAAAGCGATTCTGCGAAGCAATGTGAACACTTCTGCTTCCCAGGCACAGAGAAGGTGCTAGCAGGGAATTCTCTGCCTGCCTTTCCCCAGTGCTCTGCAAGCTCTCCAGGACAACAGCAAATCTGGGGCTCTGTGCTTTCTTTCGTTCTGAACAAGTGTTACTGTTTTCTGCACAAAAGCGATTCTGCGAAGCAATGTGAACACTTGTGCTTCCCAGGCACAGAGAAGGTGCTAGCAGGGAATTCTCTGCCTGCCTTTCCCCAGTGCTCTGCAAGCTCTCCAGGACAACATAAAATCTGGGGCTCTGTGCTTTCTTTCATTCTGAACAAGTGTTACTGTTTTCTGCACAAAAGCGATTCTGCGAAGCAATGTGAACACTTGTGCTTCCCAGGCACAGAGAAGGTGCTAGCAGGGAATTCTCTGCCTGCCTTTCCCCAGTGCTCTGCAAGCTCTCCAGGACAACATAAAATCTGGGGCTCTGTGCTTTCTTTCGTTCTGAACAAGTGTTACTGTTTTCTGCACAAAAGCGATTCTGCCAAGCAATGTGAACACTTGTGCTTCCCAGGCACAGAGAAGGTGCTAGCAGGGAATTCTCTGCCTGCCTTTCCCCAGTGCTCTGCAAGCTCTCCAGGACAACATAAAATCTGGGGCTCTGTGCTTTCTTTCATTCTGAACAAGTGTTACTGTTTTCTGCACAAAAGCGATTCTGCGAAGCAATGTGAACACTTCTGCTTCCCAGGCACAGAGAAGGTGCTAGCAGGGAATTCTCTGCCTGCCTTTCCCCAGTGCTCTGCAAGCTCTCCAGGACAACAACAAATCTGGGGCTCTGTGCTTTCTTTCGTTCTGAACAAGTGTTACTGTTTTCTGCACAAAAGCGATTCTGCGAAGCAATGTGAACAGGCACAGAGAAGGTACTAGCAGGGAATTCTCTGCCTGCCTTTCCCCAGTGCTCTGCAAGCTCTCCAGGACAACATAAAATCTGGGGATCTGTGCTTTCTTTCGTTCTGAACAAGTGTTACTGTTTTCTGCACAAAAGCGATTCTGCGAAGCAATGTGAACACTTCTGCTTCCCAGGCACAGAGAAGGTGCTAGCAGGGAATTCTCTGCCTGCCTTTCCCCAGTGCTCTGCAAGCTCTCCAGGACAACATAAAATCTGGGGCTCTGTGCTTTCTTTCGTTCTGAACAAGTGTTACTGTTTTCTGCACAAAAGCGATTCTGCTAAGCGATGTGAACACTTCTGCTTCCCAGGCACAGAGAAGGTGCTAACAGGGAATTCTCTGCCTGCCTTTCCCCAGTGCTCTGCAAGCTCTCCAGGACAACATAAAATCTGGGGCTCTGTGCTTTCTTTCGTTCTGAACAAGTGTTACTGTTTTCTGCACAAAAGCGATTCTGCGAAGCAATGTGAACAGGCACAGAGAAGGTGCTAGCAGGGAATTCTCTGCCTGCCTTTCCCCAGTGCTCTGCAAGCTCTCCAGGACAACATAAAATCTGGGGCTCTGTGCTTTCTTTCGTTCTGAACAAGTGTTACTGTTTTCTGCACAAAAGCGATTCTGCGAAGCAATGTGAACACTTGTGCTTCCCAGGCACAGAGAAGGTGCTAGCAGGGAATTCTCTGCCTGCCTTGCCCCAGTGCTCTGCAAGCTCTCCAGGACAACAGCAAATCTGGGGCTCTGTGCTTTCTTTCGTTCTGAACAAGTGTTACTGTTTTCTGCACAAAAGCCTTTGTGCCAAGCAATGTGAACACTTCTGCTTCCCAGGCACAGAGAAGGTGCTAGCAGGGAATTCTCTGCCTGCCTTTCCCCAGTGCTCTGCAAGCTCTCCAGGACAACAGCAAATCTGGGGCTCTGTGCTTTCTTTCGTTCTGAACAAGTGTTACTGTTTTCTGCACAAAAGCGATTCTGCGAAGCAATGTGAACACTTCTGCTTCCCAGGCACAGAGAAGGTGCTAGCAGGGAATTCTCTGCCTGCCTTTCCCCAGTGCTCTGAAAGCTCTCCAGGACAACAGCAAATCTGGGGCTCTGTGCTTTCTTTCGTTCTGAACAAGTGTTACTGTTTTCTGCACAAAAGCGATTCTGTGAAGCAATGTGAACACTTGTGCTTCCCAGGCACAGAGAAGGTGCTAGCAGGGAATTCTCTGCCTGCCTTTCCCCAGTGCTCTGCAAGCTCTCCAGGACAACATAAAATCTGGGGCTCTGTGCTTTCTTTCGTTCTGAACAAGTGTTACTGTTTTCTGCACAAAAGCGATTCTGCGAAGCAATGTGAACACTTCTGCTTCCCAGGCACAGAGAAGGTGCTAGCAGGGAATTCTCTGCCTGCCTTTCCCCAGTGCTCTGCAAGCTCTCCAGGACAACATAAAATCTGGGGCTCTGTGCTTTCTTTCGTTCTGAACAAGTGTTACTGTTTTCTGCACAAAAGCGATTCTGCGAAGCAATGTGAACACTTGTGCTTCCCAGGCACAGAGAAGGTGCTAGCAGGGAATTCTCTGCCTGCCTTTCCCCAGTGCTCTGCAAGCTCTCCAGGAAAACATAAAATCTGGGGCTCTGTGCTTTCTTTCGTTCTGAACAAGTGTTAGTGTTTTCTGCACAAAAGCGATTCTGCGAAGCAATGTGAACACTTGTGCTTCCCAGGCACAGAGAAGGTGCTAGCAGGGAATTCTCTGCCTGCCTTTCCCCAGTGCTCTGCAAGCTCTCCAGGACAACATAAAATCTGGGGCTCTGTGCTTTCTTTCGTTCTGAACAAGTGTTACTGTTTTCTGCACAAAAGCGATTCTGCGAAGCAATGTGAACACTTCTGCTTCCCAGGCACAGAGAAGGTGCTAGCAGGGAATTCTCTGCCTGCCTTTCCCCAGTGCTCTGCAAGCTCTCCAGGACAACAGCAAATCTGGGGCTCTGTGCTTTCTTTCGTTCTGAACAAGTGTTACTGTTTTCTGCACAAAAGCGATTCTGCGAAGCAATGTGAACACTTGTGCTTCCCAGGCACAGAGAAGGTGCTAGCAGGGAATTCTCTGCCTGCCTTTCCCCAGTGCTCTGCAAGCTCTCCAGGACAACATAAAATCTGGGGCTCTGTGCTTTCTTTCGTTCTGAACAAGTGTTACTGTTTTCTGCACAAAAGCGATTCTGCGAAGCAATGTGAACACTTGTGCTTCCCAGGCACAGAGAAGGTGCTAGCAGGGAATTCTCTGCCTGCCTTTCCCCAGTGCTCTGCAAGCTCTCCAGGACAACATAAAATCTGGGGCTCTGTGCTTTCTTTCGTTCTGAACAAGTGTTACTGTTTTCTGCACAAAAGCGATTCTGCGAAGCAATGTGAACACTTGTGCTTCCCAGGCACAGAGAAGGTGCTAGCAGGGAATTCTCTGCCTGCCTTTCCCCAGTGCTCTGCAAGCTCTCCAGGACAACATAAAATCTGGGGCTCTGTGCTTTCTTTCGTTCTGAACAAGTGTTACTGTTTTCTGCACAAAAGCGATTCTGCGAAGCAATGTGAACACTTGTGCTTCCCAGGCACAGAGAAGGTGCTAGCAGGGAATTCTCTGCCTGCCTTTCCCCAGTGCTCTGCAAGCTCTCCAGGACAACAGCAAATCTGGGGCTCTGTGCTTTCTTTCGTTCTGAACAAGTGTTACTGTTTTCTGCACAAAAGCGATTCTGCGAAGCAATGTGAACACTTCTGCTTCCCAGGCACAGAGAAGGTGCTAGCAGGGAATTCTCTGCCTGCCTTTCCCCAGTGCTCTGCAAGCTCTCCAGGACAACATAAAATCTGGGGCTCTGTGCTTTCTTTCGTTCTGAACAAGTGTTACTGTTTTCTGCACAAAAGCCTTTCTGCCAAGCAATGTGAACAGGCACAGAGAAGGTGCTAGCAGGGAATTCTCTGCCTGCCTTTCCCCAGTGCTCTGCAAGCTCTCCAGGACAACATAAAATCTGGGGCTCTGTGCTTTCTTTCGTTCTGAACAAGTGTTACTGTTTTCTGCACAAAAGCGATTCTGCGAAGCAATGTGAACACTTGTGCTTCCCAGGCACAGAGAAGGTGCTAGCAGGGAATTCTCTGCCTGCCTTTAGCCAGTGCTCTGCAAGCTCTCCAGGACAACAGCAAATCTGGGGCTCTGTGCTTTCTTTCGTTCTGAACAAGTGTTACTGTTTTCTGCACAAAAGCGATTCTGCGAAGCAATGTGAACACTTCTGCTTCCCAGGCACAGAGAAGGTGCTAGCAGGGAATTCTCTGCCTGCCTTTAGCCAGTGCTCTGCAAGCTCTCCAGGACAACAGCAAATCTGGGGCTCTGTGCTTTCTTTCGTTCTGAACAAGTGTTACTGTTTTCTGCACAAAAGCGATTCTGCGAAGCAATGTGAACACTTCTGCTTCCCAGGCACAGAGAAGGTGCTAGCAGGGAATTCTCTGCCTGCCTTTCCCCAGTGCTCTGCAAGCTCTCCAGGACAACAGCAAATCTGGGGCTCTGTGCTTTCTTTCGTTCTGAACAAGTGTTACTGTTTTCTGCACAAAAGCGATTCTGCGAAGCAATGTGAACACTTGTGCTTCCCAGGCACAGAGAAGGTGCTAGCAGGGAATTCTCTGCCTGCCTTTCCCCAGTGCTCTGCAAGCTCTCCAGGACAACATAAAATCTGGGGCTCTGTGCTTTCTTTCATTCTGAACAAGTGTTACTGTTTTCTGCACAAAAGCGATTCTGCGAAGCAATGTGAACACTTGTGCTTCCCAGGCACAGAGAAGGTGCTAGCAGGGAATTCTCTGCCTGCCTTTCCCCAGTGCTCTGCAAGCTCTCCAGGACAACATAAAATCTGGGGCTCTGTGCTTTCTTTCGTTCTGAACAAGTGTTACTGTTTTCTGCACAAAAGCGATTCTGCGAAGCAATGTGAACACTTGTGCTTCCCAGGCACAGAGAAGGTGCTAGCAGGGAATTCTCTGCCTGCCTTTCCCCAGTGCTCTGCAAGCTCTCCAGGACAACATAAAATCTGTTGCTCTGTGCTTTCTTTCGTTCTGAACAAGTGTTAGTGTTTTCTGCACAAAAGCGATTCTGCGAAGCAATGTGAACACTTGTGCTTCCCAGGCACAGAGAAGGTGCTAGCAGGGAATTCTCTGCCTGCCTTTCCCCAGTGCTCTGCAAGCTCTCCAGGACAACATAAAATCTGGGGCTCTGTGCTTTCTTTCGTTCTGAACAAGTGTTAGTGTTTTCTGCACAAAAGCGATTCTGCGAAGCAATGTGAACACTTGTGCTTCCCAGGCACAGAGAAGGTGCTAGCAGGGAATTCTCTGCCTGCCTTTCCCCAGTGCTCTGCAAGCTCTCCAGGACAACATAAAATCTGGGGCTCTGTGCTTTCTTTCGTTCTGAACAAGTGTTAGTGTTTTCTGCACAAAAGCGATTCTGCGAAGCAATGTGAACACTTGTGCTTCCCAGGCACAGAGAAGGTGCTAGCAGGGAATTCTCTGCCTGCCTTTCCCCAGTGCTCTGCAAGCTCTCCAGGACAACATAAAATCTGGGGCTCTGTGCTTTCTTTCGTTCTGAACAAGTGTTACTGTTTTCTGCACAAAAGCGATTCTGCGAAGCAATGTGAACACTTGTGCTTCCCAGGCACAGAGAAGGTGCTAGCAGGGAATTCTCTGCCTGCCTTTCCCCAGTGCTCTGCAAGCTCTCCAGGACAACATAAAATCTGGGGCTCTGTGCTTTCTTTCGTTCTGAACAAGTGTTACTGTTTTCTGCACAAAAGCCTTTCTGCCAAGCAATGTGAACAGGCACAGAGAAGGTGCTAGCAGGGAATTCTCTGCCTGCCTTTCCCCAGTGCTCTGCAAGCTCTCCAGGACAACATAAAATCTGGGGCTCTGTGCTTTCTTTCGTTCTGAACAAGTGTTACTGTTTTCTGCACAAAAGCGATTCTGCGAAGCAATGTGAACACTTGTGCTTCCCAGGCACAGAGAAGGTGCTAGCAGGGAATTCTCTGCCTGCCTTTCCCCAGTGCTCTGCAAGCTCTCCAGGACAACATAAAATCTGGGGCTCTGTGCTTTCTTTCATTCTGAACAAGTGTTACTGTTTTCTGCACAAAAGCGATTCTGCGAAGCAATGTGAACACTTGTGCTTCCCAGGCACAGAGAAGGTGCTAGCAGGGAATTCTCTGCCTGCCTTTCCCCAGTGCTCTGCAAGCTCTCCAGGACAACATAAAATCTGGGGCTCTGTGCTTTCTTTCGTTCTGAACAAGTGTTACTGTTTTCTGCACAAAAGCGATTCTGCCAAGCAATGTGAACACTTGTGCTTCCCAGGCACAGAGAAGGTGCTAGCAGGGAATTCTCTGCCTGCCTTTCCCCAGTGCTCTGCAAGCTCTCCAGGACAACATAAAATCTGGGGCTCTGTGCTTTCTTTCATTCTGAACAAGTGTTACTGTTTTCTGCACAAAAGCGATTCTGCGAAGCAATGTGAACACTTCTGCTTCCCAGGCACAGAGAAGGTGCTAGCAGGGAATTCTCTGCCTGCCTTTCCCCAGTGCTCTGCAAGCTCTCCAGGACAACAACAAATCTGGGGCTCTGTGCTTTCTTTCGTTCTGAACAAGTGTTACTGTTTTCTGCACAAAAGCGATTCTGCGAAGCAATGTGAACAGGCACAGAGAAGGTACTAGCAGGGAATTCTCTGCCTGCCTTTCCCCAGTGCTCTGCAAGCTCTCCAGGACAACATAAAATCTGGGGATCTGTGCTTTCTTTCGTTCTGAACAAGTGTTACTGTTTTCTGCACAAAAGCGATTCTGCGAAGCAATGTGAACACTTCTGCTTCCCAGGCACAGAGAAGGTGCTAGCAGGGAATTCTCTGCCTGCCTTTCCCCAGTGCTCTGCAAGCTCTCCAGGACAACATAAAATCTGTTGCTCTGTGCTTTCTTTCGTTCTGAACAAGTGTTACTGTTTTCTGCACAAAAGCGATTCTGCTAAGCGATGTGAACACTTCTGCTTCCCAGGCACAGAGAAGGTGCTAACAGGGAATTCTCTGCCTGCCTTTCCCCAGTGCTCTGCAAGCTCTCCAGGACAACATAAAATCTGGGGCTCTGTGCTTTCTTTCGTTCTGAACAAGTGTTACTGTTTTCTGCACAAAAGCGATTCTGCGAAGCAATGTGAACAGGCACAGAGAAGGTGCTAGCAGGGAATTCTCTGCCTGCCTTTCCCCAGTGCTCTGCAAGCTCTCCAGGACAACATAAAATCTGGGGCTCTGTGCTTTCTTTCGTTCTGAACAAGTGTTACTGTTTTCTGCACAAAAGCGATTCTGCGAAGCAATGTGAACACTTGTGCTTCCCAGGCACAGAGAAGGTGCTAGCAGGGAATTCTCTGCCTGCCTTTAGCCAGTGCTCTGCAAGCTCTCCAGGACAACAGCAAATCTGGGTCTCTGTGCTTTCTTTCGTTCTGAACAAGTGTTACTGTTTTCTGCACAAAAGCCTTTGTGCCAAGCAATGTGAACACTTCTGCTTCCCAGGCACAGAGAAGGTGCTAGCAGGGAATTCTCTGCCTGCCTTTCCCCAGTGCTCTGCAAGCTCTCCAGGACAACAGCAAATCTGGGGCTCTGTGCTTTCTTTCGTTCTGAACAAGTGTTACTGTTTTCTGCACAAAAGCGATTCTGCGAAGCAATGTGAACACTTCTGCTTCCCAGGCACAGAGAAGGTGCTAGCAGGGAATTCTCTGCCTGCCTTTCCCCAGTGCTCTGAAAGCTCTCCAGGACAACAGCAAATCTGGGGCTCTGTGCTTTCTTTCGTTCTGAACAAGTGTTACTGTTTTCTGCACAAAAGCGATTCTGCGAAGCAATGTGAACACTTGTGCTTCCCAGGCACAGAGAAGGTGCTAGCAGGGAATTCTCTGCCTGCCTTTCCCCAGTGCTCTGCAAGCTCTCCAGGACAACATAAAATCTGGGGCTCTGTGCTTTCTTTCGTTCTGAACAAGTGTTACTGTTTTCTGCACAAAAGCGATTCTGCGAAGCAATGTGAACACTTCTGCTTCCCAGGCACAGAGAAGGTGCTAGCAGGGAATTCTCTGCCTGCCTTTCCCCAGTGCTCTGCAAGCTCTCCAGGACAACATAAAATCTGGGGCTCTGTGCTTTCTTTCGTTCTGAACAAGTGTTACTGTTTTCTGCACAAAAGCGATTCTGCGAAGCAATGTGAACACTTGTGCTTCCCAGGCACAGAGAAGGTGCTAGCAGGGAATTCTCTGCCTGCCTTTCCCCAGTGCTCTGCAAGCTCTCCAGGAAAACATAAAATCTGGGGCTCTGTGCTTTCTTTCGTTCTGAACAAGTGTTACTGTTTTCTGCACAAAAGCGATTCTGCCAAGCAATGTGAACACTTGTGCTTCCCAGGCACAGAGAAGGTGCTAGCAGGGAATTCTCTGCCTGCCTTTCCCCAGTGCTCTGCAAGCTCTCCAGGACAACAGCAAATCTGGGGCTCTGTGCTTTCTTTCGTTCTGAACAAGTGTTACTGTTTTCTGCACAAAAGCGATTCTGCGAAGCAATGTGAACACTTCTGCTTCCCAGGCACAGAGAAGGTGCTAGCAGGGAATTCTCTGCCTGCCTTTCCCCAGTGCTCTGCAAGCTCTCCAGGACAACAGCAAATCTGGGGCTCTGTGCTTTCTTTCGTTCTGAACAAGTGTTACTGTTTTCTGCACAAAAGCGATTCTGCGAAGCAATGTGAACACTTGTGCTTCCCAGGCACAGAGAAGGTGCTAGCAGGGAATTCTCTGCCTGCCTTTCCCCAGTGCTCTGCAAGCTCTCCAGGACAACATAAAATCTGGGGCTCTGTGCTTTCTTTCGTTCTGAACAAGTGTTACTGTTTTCTGCACAAAAGCGATTCTGCGAAGCAATGTGAACACTTGTGCTTCCCAGGCACAGAGAAGGTGCTAGCAGGGAATTCTCTGCCTGCCTTTCCCCAGTGCTCTGCAAGCTCTCCAGGACAACATAAAATCTGGGGCTCTGTGCTTTCTTTCGTTCTGAACAAGTGTTACTGTTTTCTGCACAAAAGCGATTCTGCGAAGCAATGTGAACACTTGTGCTTCCCAGGCACAGAGAAGGTGCTAGCAGGGAATTCTCTGCCTGCCTTTCCCCAGTGCTCTGCAAGCTCTCCAGGACAACATAAAATCTGGGGCTCTGTGCTTTCTTTCGTTCTGAACAAGTGTTACTGTTTTCTGCACAAAAGCGATTCTGCGAAGCAATGTGAACACTTGTGCTTCCCAGGCACAGAGAAGGTGCTAGCAGGGAATTCTCTGCCTGCCTTTCCCCAGTGCTCTGCAAGCTCTCCAGGACAACAGCAAATCTGGGGCTCTGTGCTTTCTTTCGTTCTGAACAAGTGTTACTGTTTTCTGCACAAAAGCGATTCTGCGAAGCAATGTGAACACTTGTGCTTCCCAGGCACAGAGAAGGTGCTAGCAGGGAATTCTCTGCCTGCCTTTCCCCAGTGCTCTGCAAGCTCTCCAGGACAACATAAAATCTGGGGCTCTGTGCTTTCTTTCGTTCTGAACAAGTGTTACTGTTTTCTGCACAAAAGCGATTCTGCGAAGCAATGTGAACACTTGTGCTTCCCAGGCACAGAGAAGGTGCTAGCAGGGAATTCTCTGCCTGCCTTTCCCCAGTGCTCTGCAAGCTCTCCAGGACAACATAAAATCTGGGGCTCTGTGCTTTCTTTCGTTCTGAACAAGTGTTACTGTTTTCTGCACAAAAGCGATTCTGCGAAGCAATGTGAACACTTGTGCTTCCCAGGCACAGAGAAGGTGCTAGCAGGGAATTCTCTGCCTGCCTTTCCCCAGTGCTCTGCAAGCTCTCCAGGACAACATAAAATCTGGGGCTCTGTGCTTTCTTTCGTTCTGAACAAGTGTTACTGTTTTCTGCACAAAAGCGATTCTGCGAAGCAATGTGAACAGGCACAGAGAAGGTGCTAGCAGGGAATTCTCTGCCTGCCTTTCCCCAGTGCTCTGCAAGCTCTCCAGGACAACAGCAAATCTGGGGCTCTGTGCTTTCTTTCGTTCTGAACAAGTGTTACTGTTTTCTGCACAAAAGCGATTCTGCGAAGCAATGTGAACACTTGTGCTTCCCAGGCACAGAGAAGGTGCTAGCAGGGAATTCTCTGCCTGCCTTTCCCCAGTGCTCTGCAAGCTCTCCAGGACAACATAAAATCTGGGGCTCTGTGCTTTCTTTTGTTCTGAACAAGTGTTACTGTTTTCTGCACAGAAGCGATTCTGCGAAGCAATGTGAACACTTCTGCTTCCCAGGCACAGAGAAGGTGCTAGCAGGGAATTCTCTGCCTGCCTTTCCCCAGTGCTCTGCAAGCTCTCCAGGACAACATAAAATCTGGGGCTCTGTGCTTTCTTTCGTTCTGAACAAGTGTTACTGTTTTCTGCACAAAAGCGATTCTGCGAAGCAATGTGAACACTTGTGCTTCCCAGGCACAGAGAAGGTGCTAGCAGGGAATTCTCTGCCTGCCTTTCCCCAGTGCTCTGCAAGCTCTCCAGGACAACATAAAATCTGGGGCTCTGTGCTTTCTTTCGTTCTGAACAAGTGTTACTGTTTTCTGCACAAAAGCGATTCTGCGAAGCAATGTGAACACTTCTGCTTCCCAGGCACAGAGAAGGTGCTAGCAGGGAATTCTCTGCCTGCCTTTCCCCAGTGCTCTGCAAGCTCTCCAGGACAACATAAAATCTGGGGCTCTGTGCTTTCTTTCGTTCTGAACAAGTGTTACTGTTTTCTGCACAAAAGCGATTCTGCGAAGCAATGTGAACAGGCACAGAGAAGGTGCTAGCAGGGAATTCTCTGCCTGCCTTTCCCCAGTGCTCTGCAAGCTCTCCAGGACAACATAAAATCTGGGGCTCTGTGCTTTCTTTCGTTCTGAACAAGTGTTACTGTTTTCTGCACAAAAGCGATTCTGCGAAGCAATGTGAACACTTGTGCTTCCCAGGCACAGAGAAGGTGCTAGCAGGGAATTCTCTGCCTGCCTTTCCCCAGTGCTCTGCAAGCTCTCCAGGACAACATAAAATCTGGGGCTCTGTGCTTTCTTTCGTTCTGAACAAGTGTTACTGTTTTCTGCACAAAAGCGATTCTGCGAAGCAATGTGAACACTTGTGCTTCCCAGGCACAGAGAAGGTGCTAGCAGGGAATTCTCTGCCTGCCTTTCCCCAGTGCTCTGCAAGCTCTCCAGGACAACATAAAATCTGGGGCTCTGTGCTTTCTTTCGTTCTGAACAAGTGTTACTGTTTTCTGCACAAAAGCGATTCTGCGAAGCAATGTGAACACTTCTGCTTCCCAGGCACAGAGAAGGTGCTAGCAGGGAATTCTCTGCCTGCCTTTCCCCAGTGCTCTGCAAGCTCTCCAGGACAACATAAAATCTGGGGCTCTGTGCTTTCTTTCGTTCTGAACAAGTGTTACTGTTTTCTGCACAAAAGCGATTCTGCGAAGCAATGTGAACACTTCTGCTTCCCAGGCACAGGGAAGGTGCTAGCAGGGAATTCTCTGCCTGCCTTTCCCCAGTGCTCTGCAAGCTCTCCAGGACAACATAAAATCTGGGGCTCTGTGCTTTCTTTCGTTCTGAACAAGTGTTACTGTTTTCTGCACAAAAGCGATTCTGCGAAGCAATGTGAACACTTGTGCTTCCCAGGCACAGAGAAGGTGCTAGCAGGGAATTCTCTGCCTGCCTTTCCCCAGTGCTCTGCAAGCTCTCCAGGACAACATAAAATCTGGGGCTCTGTGCTTTCTTTCGTTCTGAACAAGTGTTACTGTTTTCTGCACAAAAGCGATTCTGCGAAGCAATGTGAACACTTGTGCTTCCCAGGCACAGAGAAGGTGCTAGCAGGGAATTCTCTGCCTGCCTTTCCCCAGTGCTCTGCAAGCTCTCCAGGACAACATAAAATCTGGGGCTCTGTGCTTTCTTTCGTTCTGAACAAGTGTTAGTGTTTTCTGCACAAAAGCGATTCTGCGAAGCAATGTGAACACTTGTGCTTCCCAGGCACAGAGAAGGTGCTAGCAGGGAATTCTCTGCCTGCCTTTCCCCAGTGCTCTGCAAGCTCTCCAGGACAACATAAAATCTGGGGCTCTGTGCTTTCTTTCGTTCTGAACAAGTGTTACTGTTTTCTGCACAAAAGCGATTCTGCGAAGCAATGTGAACACTTCTGCTTCCCAGGCACAGAGAAGGTGCTAGCAGGGAATTCTCTGCCTGCCTTTCCCCAGTGCTCTGCAAGCTCTCCAGGACAACAGCAAATCTGGGGCTCTGTGCTTTCTTTCGTTCTGAACAAGTGTTACTGTTTTCTGCACAAAAGCGATTCTGCGAAGCAATGTGAACACTTGTGCTTCCCAGGCACAGAGAAGGTGCTAGCAGGGAATTCTCTGCCTGCCTTTCCCCAGTGCTCTGCAAGCTCTCCAGGACAACATAAAATCTGGGGCTCTGTGCTTTCTTTCGTTCTGAACAAGTGTTACTGTTTTCTGCACAAAAGCCTTTCTGCCAAGCAATGTGAACACTTGTGCTTCCCAGGCACAGAGAAGGTGCTAGCAGGGAATTCTCTGCCTGCCTTTCCCCAGTGCTCTGCAAGCTCTCCAGGACAACATAAAATCTGGGGCTCTGTGCTTTCTTTCGTTCTGAACAAGTGTTACTGTTTTCTGCACAAAAGCGATTCTGCGAAGCAATGTGAACAGGCACAGAGAAGGTGCTAGCAGGGAATTCTCTGCCTGCCTTTCCCCAGTGCTCTGCAAGCTCTCCAGGACAACATAAAATCTGGGGCTCTGTGCTTTCTTTCGTTCTGAACAAGTGTTACTGTTTTCTGCACAAAAGCGATTCTGCGAAGCAATGTGAACACTTGTGCTTCCCAGGCACAGAGAAGGTGCTAGCAGGGAATTCTCTGCCTGCCTTTCCCCAGTGCTCTGCAAGCTCTCCAGGACAACATAAAATCTGGGGCTCTGTGCTTTCTTTCGTTCTGAACAAGTGTTACTGTTTTCTGCACAAAAGCGATTCTGCGAAGCAATGTGAACACTTGTGCTTCCCAGGCACAGAGAAGGTGCTAGCAGGGAATTCTCTGCCTGCCTTTCCCCAGTGCTCTGCAAGCTCTCCAGGACAACATAAAATCTGGGGCTCTGTGCTTTCTTTCGTTCTGAACAAGTGTTACTGTTTTCTGCACAAAAGCGATTCTGCGAAGCAATGTGAACACTTGTGCTTCCCAGGCACAGAGAAGGTGCTAGCAGGGAATTCTCTGCCTGCCTTTCCCCAGTGCTCTGCAAGCTCTCCAGGACAACATAAAATCTGGGGCTCTGTGCTTTCTTTCGTTCTGAACAAGTGTTACTGTTTTCTGCACAAAAGCGATTCTGCGAAGCAATGTGAACACTTGTGCTTCCCAGGCACAGAGAAGGTGCTAGCAGGGAATTCTCTGCCTGCCTTTCCCCAGTGCTCTGCAAGCTCTCCAGGACAACATAAAATCTGGGGCTCTGTGCTTTCTTTCGTTCTGAACAAGTGTTACTGTTTTCTGCACAAAAGCGATTCTGCGAAGCAATGTGAACACTTGTGCTTCCCAGGCACAGAGAAGGTGCTAGCAGGGAATTCTCTGCCTGCCTTTCCCCAGTGCTCTGCAAGCTCTCCAGGACAACATAAAATCTGGGGCTCTGTGCTTTCTTTCGTTCTGAACAAGTGTTACTGTTTTCTGCACAAAAGCGATTCTGCTAAGCAATGTGAACACTTGTGCTTCCCAGGCACAGAGAAGGTGCTAGCAGGGAATTCTCTGCCTGCCTTTCCCCAGTGCTCTGCAAGCTCTCCAGGACAACAGCAAATCTGGGGCTCTGTGCTTTCTTTCGTTCTGAACAAGTGTTAGTGTTTTCTGCACAAAAGCGATTCTGCGAAGCAATGTGAACACTTGTGCTTCCCAGGCACAGAGAAGGTGCTAGCAGGGAATTCTCTGCCTGCCTTTCCCCAGTGCTCTGCAAGCTCTCCAGGACAACATAAAATCTGGGGCTCTGTGCTTTCTTTCGTTCTGAACAAGTGTTACTGTTTTCTGCACAAAAGCGATTCTGCGAAGCAATGTGAACACTTGTGCTTCCCAGGCACAGAGAAGGTGCTAGCAGGGAATTCTCTGCCTGCCTTTCCCCAGTGCTCTGCAAGCTCTCCAGGACAACATAAAATCTGGGGCTCTGTGCTTTCTTTTGTTCTGAACAAGTGTTACTGTTTTCTGCACAAAAGCGATTCTGCGAAGCAATGTGAACACTTCTGCTTCCCAGGCACAGAGAAGGTGCTAGCAGGGAATTCTCTGCCTGCCTTTCCCCAGTGCTCTGCAAGCTCTCCAGGACAACATAAAATCTGGGGCTCTGTGCTTTCTTTCGTTCTGAACAAGTGTTAGTGTTTTCTGCACAAAAGCGATTCTGCCAAGCAATGTGAACAGGCACAGAGAAGGTGCTAGCAGGGAATTCTCTGCCTGCCTTTCCCCAGTGCTCTGCAAGCTCTCCAGGACAACATAAAATCTGGGGCTCTGTGCTTTCTTTCGTTCTGAACAAGTGTTAGTGTTTTCTGCACAAAAGCGATTCTGCCAAGCAATGTGAACAGGCACAGAGAAGGTGCTAGCAGGGAATTCTCTGCCTGCCTTTCCCCAGTGCTCTGCAAGCTCTCCAGGACAACATAAAATCTGGGGCTCTGTGCTTTCTTTCGTTCTGAACAAGTGTTACTGTTTTCTGCACAAAAGCGATTCTGCGAAGCAATGTGAACACTTGTGCTTCCCAGGCACAGAGAAGGTGCTAGCAGGGAATTCTCTGCCTGCCTTTAGCCAGTGCTCTGCAAGCTCTCCAGGACAACAGCAAATCTGGGGCTCTGTGCTTTCTTTCGTTCTGAACAAGTGTTACTGTTTTCTGCACAAAAGCGATTCTGCGAAGCAATGTGAACACTTGTGCTTCCCAGGCACAGAGAAGGTGCTAGCAGGGAATTCTCTGCCTGCCTTTCCCCAGTGCTCTGCAAGCTCTCCAGGACAACATAAAATCTGGGGCTCTGTGCTTTCTTTCGTTCTGAACAAGTGTTACTGTTTTCTGCACAAAAGCGATTCTGCGAAGCAATGTGAACACTTGTGCTTCCCAGGCACAGAGAAGGTGCTAGCAGGGAATTCTCTGCCTGCCTTTCCCCAGTGCTCTGCAAGCTCTCCAGGACAACATAAAATCTGGGGCTCTGTGCTTTCTTTTGTTCTGAACAAGTGTTACTGTTTTCTGCACAAAAGCGATTCTGCGAAGCAATGTGAACACTTCTGCTTCCCAGGCACAGAGAAGGTGCTAGCAGGGAATTCTCTGCCTGCCTTTCCCCAGTGCTCTGCAAGCTCTCCAGGACAACATAAAATCTGGGGCTCTGTGCTTTCTTTCGTTCTGAACAAGTGTTAGTGTTTTCTGCACAAAAGCGATTCTGCCAAGCAATGTGAACAGGCACAGAGAAGGTGCTAGCAGGGAATTCTCTGCCTGCCTTTCCCCAGTGCTCTGCAAGCTCTCCAGGACAACATAAAATCTGGGGCTCTGTGCTTTCTTTCGTTCTGAACAAGTGTTACTGTTTTCTGCACAAAAGCGATTCTGCGAAGCAATGTGAACACTTGTGCTTCCCAGGCACAGAGAAGGTGCTAGCAGGGAATTCTCTGCCTGCCTTTAGCCAGTGCTCTGCAAGCTCTCCAGGACAACAGCAAATCTGGGGCTCTGTGCTTTCTTTCGTTCTGAACAAGTGTTAGTGTTTTCTGCACAAAAGCGATTCTGCGAAGCAATGTGAACACTTGTGCTTCCCAGGCACAGAGAAGGTGCTAGCAGGGAATTCTCTGCCTGCCTTTCCCCAGTGCTCTGCAAGCTCTCCAGGACAACATAAAATCTGGGGCTCTGTGCTTTCTTTCGTTCTGAACAAGTGTTACTGTTTTCTGCACAAAAGCGATTCTGCGAAGCAATGTGAACACTTGTGCTTCCCAGGCACAGAGAAGGTGCTAGCAGGGAATTCTCTGCCTGCCTTTCCCCAGTGCTCTGCAAGCTCTCCAGGACAACATAAAATCTGGGGCTCTGTGCTTTCTTTCGTTCTGAACAAGTGTTACTGTTTTCTGCACAAAAGCGATTCTGCGAAGCAATGTGAACACTTGTGCTTCCCAGGCACAGAGAAGGTGCTAGCAGGGAATTCTCTGCCTGCCTTTCCCCAGTGCTCTGCAAGCTCTCCAGGACAACATAAAATCTGGGGCTCTGTGCTTTCTTTTGTTCTGAACAAGTGTTACTGTTTTCTGCACAAAAGCGATTCTGCGAAGCAATGTGAACACTTCTGCTTCCCAGGCACAGAGAAGGTGCTAGCAGGGAATTCTCTGCCTGCCTTTCCCCAGTGCTCTGCAAGCTCTCCAGGACAACATAAAATCTGGGGCTCTGTGCTTTCTTTCGTTCTGAACAAGTGTTAGTGTTTTCTGCACAAAAGCGATTCTGCCAAGCAATGTGAACAGGCACAGAGAAGGTGCTAGCAGGGAATTCTCTGCCTGCCTTTCCCCAGTGCTCTGCAAGCTCTCCAGGACAACATAAAATCTGGGGCTCTGTGCTTTCTTTCGTTCTGAACAAGTGTTACTGTTTTCTGCACAAAAGCGATTCTGCGAAGCAATGTGAACACTTGTGCTTCCCAGGCACAGAGAAGGTGCTAGCAGGGAATTCTCTGCCTGCCTTTAGCCAGTGCTCTGCAAGCTCTCCAGGACAACAGCAAATCTGGGGCTCTGTGCTTTCTTTCGTTCTGAACAAGTGTTACTGTTTTCTGCACAAAAGCGATTCTGCGAAGCAATGTGAACACTTGTGCTTCCCAGGCACAGAGAAGGTGCTAGCAGGGAATTCTCTGCCTGCCTTTCCCCAGTGCTCTGCAAGCTCTCCAGGACAACATAAAATCTGGGGCTCTGTGCTTTCTTTCGTTCTGAACAAGTGTTACTGTTTTCTGCACAAAAGCGATTCTGCGAAGCAATGTGAACACTTGTGCTTCCCAGGCACAGAGAAGGTGCTAGCAGGGAATTCTCTGCCTGCCTTTCCCCAGTGCTCTGCAAGCTCTCCAGGACAACATAAAATCTGGGGCTCTGTGCTTTCTTTCGTTCTGAACAAGTGTTACTGTTTTCTGCACAAAAGCGATTCTGCGAAGCAATGTGAACACTTGTGCTTCCCAGGCACAGAGAAGGTGCTAGCAGGGAATTCTCTGCCTGCCTTGCCCCAGTGCTCTGCAAGCTCTCCAGGACAACATAAAATCTGGGGCTCTGTGCTTTCTTTCGTTCTGAACAAGTGTTACTGTTTTCTGCACAAAAGCGATTCTGCGAAGCAATGTGAACAGGCACAGAGAAGGTGCTAGCAGGGAATTCTCTGCCTGCCTTTCCCCAGTGCTCTGCAAGCTCTCCAGGACAACATAAAATCTGGGGCTCTGTGCTTTCTTTCGTTCTGAACAAGTGTTACTGTTTTCTGCACAAAAGCGATTCTGCGAAGCAATGTGAACACTTCTGCTTCCCAGGCACAGAGAAGGTGCTAGCAGGGAATTCTCTGCCTGCCTTTCCCCAGTGCTCTGCAAGCTCTCCAGGACAACATAAAATCTGGGGCTCTGTGCTTTCTTTCGTTCTGAACAAGTGTTACTGTTTTCTGCACAAAAGCGATTCTGCGAAGCAATGTGAACACTTGTGCTTCCCAAGCACAGAGAAGGTGCTAGCAGGGAATTCTCTGCCTGCCTTTCCCCAGTGCTCTGCAAGCTCTCCAGGACAACATAAAATCTGGGGCTCTGTGCTTTCTTTCATTCTGAACAAGTGTTACTGTTTTCTGCACAAAAGCGATTCTGCGAAGCAATGTGAACACTTGTGCTTCCCAGGCACAGAGAAGGTGCTAGCAGGGAATTCTCTGCCTGCCTTTCCCCAGTCCTCTGCAAGCTCTCCAGGACAACATAAAATCTGGGGCTCTGTGCTTTCTTTCGTTCTGAACAAGTGTTACTGTTTTCTGCACAAAAGCGATTCTGCGAAGCAATGTGAACACTTGTGCTTCCCAGGCACAGAGAAGGTGCTAGCAGGGAATTCTCTGCCTGCCTTTCCCCAGTGCTCTGCAAGCTCTCCAGGACAACATAAAATCTGGGGCTCTGTGCTTTCTTTCGTTCTGAACAAGTGTTACTGTTTTCTGCACAAAAGCGATTCTGCGAAGCAATGTGAACAGGCACAGAGAAGGTGCTAGCAGGGAATTCTCTGCCTGCCTTTCCCCAGTGCTCTGCAAGCTCTCCAGGACAACAGCAAATCTGGGGCTCTGTGCTTTCTTTCGTTCTGAACAAGTGTTACTGTTTTCTGCACAAAAGCGATTCTGCGAAGCAATGTGAACACTTGTGCTTCCCAGGCACAGAGAAGGTGCTAGCAGGGAATTCTCTGCCTGCCTTTCCCCAGTGCTCTGCAAGCTCTCCAGGACAACATAAAATCTGGGGCTCTGTGCTTTCTTTCGTTCTGAACAAGTGTTACTGTTTTCTGCACAAAAGCGATTCTGCGAAGCAATGTGAACACTTGTGCTTCCCAGGCACAGAGAAGGTGCTAGCAGGGAATTCTCTGCCTGCCTTGCCCCAGTGCTCTGCAAGCTCTCCAGGACAACAGCAAATCTGGGGCTCTGTGCTTTCTTTCGTTCTGAACAAGTGTTAGTGTTTTCTGCACAAAAGCGATTCTGCGAAGCAATGTGAACACTTGTGCTTCCCAGGCACAGAGAAGGTGCTAGCAGGGAATTCTCTGCCTGCCTTTCCCCAGTGCTCTGCAAGCTCTCCAGGACAACATAAAATCTGGGGCTCTGTGCTTTCTTTCGTTCTGAACAAGTGTTACTGTTTTCTGCACAAAAGCGATTCTGCGAAGCAATGTGAACAGGCACAGAGAAGGTGCTAGCAGGGAATTCTCTGCCTGCCTTTCCCCAGTCCTCTGCAAGCTCTCCAGGACAACAGCAAATCTGGGGCTCTGTGCTTTCTTTCGTTCTGAACAAGTGTTACTGTTTTCTGCACAAAAGCGATTCTGCGAAGCAATGTGAACACTTGTGCTTCCCAGGCACAGAGAAGGTGCTAGCAGGGAATTCTCTGCCTGCCTTTCCCCAGTGCTCTGCAAGCTCTCCAGGACAACAGCAAATCTGGGGCTCTGTGCTTTCTTTCATTCTGAACAAGTGTTACTGTTTTCTGCACAAAAGCGATTCTGCGAAGCAATGTGAACAGGCACAGAGAAGGTGCTAGCAGGGAATTCTCTGCCTGCCTTTCCCCAGTGCTCTGCAAGCTCTCCAGGACAACAGCAAATCTGGGGCTCTGTGCTTTCTTTCGTTCTGAACAAGTGTTAGTGTTTTCTGCACAAAAGCCATTCTGCGAAGCAATGTGAACAGGCACAGAGAAGGTGCTAGCAGGGAATTCTCTGCCTGCCTTTCCCCAGTGCTCTGCAAGCTCTCCAGGACAACAGCAAATCTGGGGCTCTGTGCTTTCTTTCGTTCTGAACAAGTGTTACTGTTTTCTGCACAAAAGCGATTCTGCGAAGCAATGTGAACACTTGTGCTTCCCAAGCACAGAGAAGGTGCTAGCAGGGAATTCTCTGCCTGCCTTTCCCCAGTGCTCTGCAAGCTCTCCAGGACAACAGCGAATCTGGGGCTCTGTGCTTTCTTTCGTTCTGAACAAGTGTTACTGTTTTCTGCACAAAAGCGATTCTGCGAAGCAATGTGAACACTTGTGCTTCCCAGGCACAGAGAAGGTGCTAGCAGGGAATTCTCTGCCTGCCTTTCCCCAGTGCTCTGCAAGCTCTCCAGGACAACATAAAATCTGGGGCTCTGTGCTTTCTTTCGTTCTGAACAAGTGTTAGTGTTTTCTGCACAAAAGCGATTCTGCGAAGCAATGTGAACACTTGTGCTTCCCAGGCACAGAGAAGGTGCTAGCAGGGAATTCTCTGCCTGCCTTTCCCCAGTGCTCTGCAAGCTCTCCAGGACAACAACAAATCTGGGGCTCTGTGCTTTCTTTCGTTCTGAACAAGTGTTACTGTTTTCTGCACAAAAGCCTTTCTGCCAAGCAATGTGAACAGGCACAGAGAAGGTGCTAGCAGGGAATTCTCTGCCTGCCTTTCCCCAGTGCTCTGCAAGCTCTCCAGGACAACAGCAAATCTGGGGCTCTGTGCTTTCTTTCGTTCTGAACAAGTGTTACTGTTTTCTGCACAAAAGCGATTCTGCGAAGCAATGTGAACACTTGTGCTTCCCAGGCACAGAGAAGGTGCTAGCAGGGAATTCTCTGCCTGCCTTTCCCCAGTGCTCTGCAAGCTCTCCAGGACAACATAAAATCTGGGGCTCTGTGCTTTCTTTCGTTCTGAACAAGTGTTACTGTTTTCTGCACAAAAGCGATTCTGCGAAGCAATGTGAACACTTGTGCTTCCCAGGCACAGAGAAGGTGCTAGCAGGGAATTCTCTGCCTGCCTTGCCCCAGTGCTCTGCAAGCTCTCCAGGACAACAGCAAATCTGGGGCTCTGTGCTTTCTTTCGTTCTGAACAAGTGTTACTGTTTTCTGCACAAAAGCGATTCTGCGAAGCAATGTGAACACTTGTGCTTCCCAGGCACAGAGAAGGTGCTAGCAGGGAATTCTCTGCCTGCCTTTCCCCAGTGCTCTGCAAGCTCTCCAGGACAACATAAAATCTGGGGCTCTGTGCTTTCTTTCGTTCTGAACAAGTGTTACTGTTTTCTGCACAAAAGCGATTCTGCGAAGCAATGTGAACAGGCACAGAGAAGGTGCTAGCAGGGAATTCTCTGCCTGCCTTTCCCCAGTGCTCTGCAAGCTCTCCAGGACAACATAAAATCTGGGGCTCTGTGCTTTCTTTCGTTCTGAACAAGTGTTACTGTTTTCTGCACAAAAGCGATTCTGCGAAGCAATGTGAACACTTGTGCTTCCCAGGCACAGAGAAGGTGCTAGCAGGGAATTCTCTGCCTGCCTTTCCCCAGTGCTCTGCAAGCTCTCCAGGACAACATAAAATCTGGGGCTCTGTGCTTTCTTTCGTTCTGAACAAGTGTTACTGTTTTCTGCACAAAAGCGATTCTGCGAAGCAATGTGAACAGGCACAGAGAAGGTGCTAGCAGGGAATTCTCTGCCTGCCTTTCCCCAGTGCTCTGCAAGCTCTCCAGGACAACATAAAATCTGGGGCTCTGTGCTTTCTTTCGTTCTGAACAAGTGTTAGTGTTTTCTGCACAAAAGCGATTCTGCGAAGCAATGTGAACACTTGTGCTTCCCAGGCACAGAGAAGGTGCTAGCAGGGAATTCTCTGCCTGCCTTGCCCCAGTGCTCTGCAAGCTCTCCAGGACAACAGCAAATCTGGGGCTCTGTGCTTTCTTTCGTTCTGAACAAGTGTTACTGTTTTCTGCACAAAAGCGATTCTGCGAAGCAATGTGAACACTTGTGCTTCCCAGGCACAGAGAAGGTGCTAGCAGGGAATTCTCTGCCTGCCTTTCCCCAGTGCTCTGCAAGCTCTCCAGGACAACATAAAATCTGGGGCTCTGTGCTTTCTTTCGTTCTGAACAAGTGTTACTGTTTTCTGCACAAAAGCGATTCTGCGAAGCAATGTGAACAGGCACAGAGAAGGTGCTAGCAGGGAATTCTCTGCCTGCCTTTCCCCAGTGCTCTGCAAGCTCTCCAGGACAACATAAAATCTGGGGCTCTGTGCTTTCTTTCGTTCTGAACAAGTGTTACTGTTTTCTGCACAAAAGCCTTTCTGCCAAGCAATGTGAACAGGCACAGAGAAGGTGCTAGCAGGGAATTCTCTGCCTGCCTTTCCCCAGTGCTCTGCAAGCTCTCCAGGACAACAGCAAATCTGGGGCTCTGTGCTTTCTTTCGTTCTGAACAAGTGTTACTGTTTTCTGCACAAAAGCGATTCTGCGAAGCAATGTGAACACTTGTGCTTCCCAGGCACAGAGAAGGTGCTAGCAGGGAATTCTCTGCCTGCCTTTCCCCAGTGCTCTGCAAGCTCTCCAGGACAACATAAAATCTGGGGCTCTGTGCTTTCTTTCGTTCTGAACAAGTGTTACTGTTTTCTGCACAAAAGCGATTCTGCGAAGCAATGTGAACAGGCACAGAGAAGGTGCTAGCAGGGAATTCTCTGCCTGCCTTTCCCCAGTGCTCTGCAAGCTCTCCAGGACAACAGCAAATCTGGGGCTCTGTGCTTTCTTTCGTTCTGAACAAGTGTTACTGTTTTCTGCACAAAAGCGATTCTGCGAAGCAATGTGAACAGGCACAGAGAAGGTGCTAGCAGGGAATTCTCTGCCTGCCTTTCCCCAGTGCTCTGCAAGCTCTCCAGGACAACAGCAAATCTGGGGCTCTGTGCTTTCTTTCGTTCTGAACAAGTGTTACTGTTTTCTGCACAAAAGCGATTCTGCGAAGCAATGTGAACACTTGTGCTTCCCAAGCACAGAGAAGGTGCTAGCAGGGAATTCTCTGCCTGCCTTTCCCCAGTGCTCTGCAAGCTCTCCAGGACAACATAAAATCTGGGGCTCTGTGCTTTCTTTCGTTCTGAACAAGTGTTACTGTTTTCTGCACAAAAGCGATTCTGCGAAGCAATGTGAACACTTGTGCTTCCCAGGCACAGAGAAGGTGCTAGCAGGGAATTCTCTGCCTGCCTTTCCCCAGTGCTCTGCAAGCTCTCCAGGACAACAGCAAATCTGGGGCTCTGTGCTTTCTTTCGTTCTGAACAAGTGTTAGTGTTTTCTGCACAAAAGCGATTCTGCGAAGCAATGTGAACACTTGTGCTTCCCAGGCACAGAGAAGGTGCTAGCAGGGAATTCTCTGCCTGCCTTTCCCCAGTGCTCTGCAAGCTCTCCAGGACAACATAAAATCTGGGGCTCTGTGCTTTCTTTCGTTCTGAACAAGTGTTACTGTTTTCTGCACAAAAGCGATTCTGCGAAGCAATGTGAACAGGCACAGAGAAGGTGCTAGCAGGGAATTCTCTGCCTGCCTTTCCCCAGTGCTCTGCAAGCTCTCCAGGACAACAGCAAATCTGGGGCTCTGTGCTTTCTTTCGTTCTGAACAAGTGTTACTGTTTTCTGCACAAAAGCGATTCTGCGAAGCAATGTGAACACTTGTGCTTCCCAGGCACAGAGAAGGTGCTAGCAGGGAATTCTCTGCCTGCCTTTCCCCAGTGCTCTGCAAGCTCTCCAGGACAACATAAAATCTGGGGCTCTGTGCTTTCTTTCGTTCTGAACAAGTGTTAGTGTTTTCTGCACAAAAGCGATTCTGCGAAGCAATGTGAACACTTGTGCTTCCCAGGCACAGAGAAGGTGCTAGCAGGGAATTCTCTGCCTGCCTTGCCCCAGTGCTCTGCAAGCTCTCCAGGACAACAGCAAATCTGGGGCTCTGTGCTTTCTTTCGTTCTGAACAAGTGTTACTGTTTTCTGCACAAAAGCGATTCTGCGAAGCAATGTGAACACTTGTGCTTCCCAGGCACAGAGAAGGTGCTAGCAGGGAATTCTCTGCCTGCCTTTCCCCAGTGCTCTGCAAGCTCTCCAGGACAACATAAAATCTGGGGCTCTGTGCTTTCTTTCGTTCTGAACAAGTGTTACTGTTTTCTGCACAAAAGCGATTCTGCGAAGCAATGTGAACAGGCACAGAGAAGGTGCTAGCAGGGAATTCTCTGCCTGCCTTTCCCCAGTGCTCTGCAAGCTCTCCAGGACAACATAAAATCTGGGGCTCTGTGCTTTCTTTCGTTCTGAACAAGTGTTACTGTTTTCTGCACAAAAGCCTTTCTGCCAAGCAATGTGAACAGGCACAGAGAAGGTGCTAGCAGGGAATTCTCTGCCTGCCTTTCCCCAGTGCTCTGCAAGCTCTCCAGGACAACAGCAAATCTGGGGCTCTGTGCTTTCTTTCGTTCTGAACAAGTGTTACTGTTTTCTGCACAAAAGCGATTCTGCGAAGCAATGTGAACACTTGTGCTTCCCAGGCACAGAGAAGGTGCTAGCAGGGAATTCTCTGCCTGCCTTTCCCCAGTGCTCTGCAAGCTCTCCAGGACAACATAAAATCTGGGGCTCTGTGCTTTCTTTCGTTCTGAACAAGTGTTACTGTTTTCTGCACAAAAGCGATTCTGCGAAGCAATGTGAACAGGCACAGAGAAGGTGCTAGCAGGGAATTCTCTGCCTGCCTTTCCCCAGTGCTCTGCAAGCTCTCCAGGACAACAGCAAATCTGGGGCTCTGTGCTTTCTTTCGTTCTGAACAAGTGTTACTGTTTTCTGCACAAAAGCGATTCTGCGAAGCAATGTGAACAGGCACAGAGAAGGTGCTAGCAGGGAATTCTCTGCCTGCCTTTCCCCAGTGCTCTGCAAGCTCTCCAGGACAACATAAAATCTGGGGCTCTGTGCTTTCTTTCGTTCTGAACAAGTGTTACTGTTTTCTGCACAAAAGCGATTCTGCGAAGCAATGTGAACACTTGTGCTTCCCAGGCACAGAGAAGGTGCTAGCAGGGAATTCTCTGCCTGCCTTTCCCCAGTGCTCTGCAAGCTCTCCAGGACAACAGCAAATCTGGGGCTCTGTGCTTTCTTTCGTTCTGAACAAGTGTTAGTGTTTTCTGCACAAAAGCGATTCTGCGAAGCAATGTGAACACTTGTGCTTCCCAGGCACAGAGAAGGTGCTAGCAGGGAATTCTCTGCCTGCCTTTCCCCAGTGCTCTGCAAGCTCTCCAGGACAACATAAAATCTGGGGCTCTGTGCTTTCTTTCGTTCTGAACAAGTGTTACTGTTTTCTGCACAAAAGCGATTCTGCGAAGCAATGTGAACAGGCACAGAGAAGGTGCTAGCAGGGAATTCTCTGCCTGCCTTTCCCCAGTGCTCTGCAAGCTCTCCAGGACAACAGCAAATCTGGGGCTCTGTGCTTTCTTTCGTTCTGAACAAGTGTTACTGTTTTCTGCACAAAAGCGATTCTGCGAAGCAATGTGAACACTTGTGCTTCCCAGGCACAGAGAAGGTGCTAGCAGGGAATTCTCTGCCTGCCTTTCCCCAGTGCTCTGCAAGCTCTCCAGGACAACATAAAATCTGGGGCTCTGTGCTTTCTTTCGTTCTGAACAAGTGTTACTGTTTTCTGCACAAAAGCGATTCTGCGAAGCAATGTGAACACTTGTGCTTCCCAGGCACAGAGAAGGTGCTAGCAGGGAATTCTCTGCCTGCCTTGCCCCAGTGCTCTGCAAGCTCTCCAGGACAACAGCAAATCTGGGGCTCTGTGCTTTCTTTCGTTCTGAACAAGTGTTACTGTTTTCTGCACAAAAGCGATTCTGCGAAGCAATGTGAACACTTGTGCTTCCCAGGCACAGAGAAGGTGCTAGCAGGGAATTCTCTGCCTGCCTTTCCCCAGTGCTCTGCAAGCTCTCCAGGACAACATAAAATCTGTTGCTCTGTGCTTTCTTTCATTCTGAACAAGTGTTACTGTTTTCTGCACAAAAGCGATTCTGCGAAGCAATGTGAACAGGCACAGAGAAGGTGCTAGCAGGGAATTCTCTGCCTGCCTTGCCCCAGTGCTCTGCAAGCTCTCCAGGACAACAGCAAATCTGGGGCTCTGTGCTTTCTTTCGTTCTGAACAAGTGTTACTGTTTTCTGCACAAAAGCGATTCTGCGAAGCAATGTGAACAGGCACAGAGAAGGTGCTAGCAGGGAATTCTCTGCCTGCCTTTCCCCAGTGCTCTGCAAGCTCTCCAGGACAACAGCAAATCTGGGGCTCTGTGCTTTCTTTCGTTCTGAACAAGTGTTACTGTTTTCTGCACAAAAGCGATTCTGCGAAGCAATGTGAACACTTGTGCTTCCCAAGCACAGAGAAGGTGCTAGCAGGGAATTCTCTGCCTGCCTTTCCCCAGTGCTCTGCAAGCTCTCCAGGACAACAGCAAATCTGGGGCTCTGTGCTTTCTTTCGTTCTGAACAAGTGTTACTGTTTTCTGCACAAAAGCGATTCTGCGAAGCAATGTGAACACTTGTGCTTCCCAGGCACAGAGAAGGTGCTAGCAGGGAATTCTCTGCCTGCCTTTCCCCAGTGCTCTGCAAGCTCTCCAGGACAACATAAAATCTGGGGCTCTGTGCTTTCTTTCGTTCTGAACAAGTGTTACTGTTTTCTGCACAAAAGCGATTCTGCGAAGCAATGTGAACAGGCACAGAGAAGGTGCTAGCAGGGAATTCTCTGCCTGCCTTTCCCCAGTGCTCTGCAAGCTCTCCAGGACAACAGCAAATCTGGGGCTCTGTGCTTTCTTTCGTTCTGAACAAGTGTTACTGTTTTCTGCACAAAAGCGATTCTGCGAAGCAATGTGAACACTTGTGCTTCCCAGGCACAGAGAAGGTGCTAGCAGGGAATTCTCTGCCTGCCTTTCCCCAGTGCTCTGCAAGCTCTCCAGGACAACATAAAATCTGGGGCTCTGTGCTTTCTTTCGTTCTGAACAAGTGTTACTGTTTTCTGCACAAAAGCGATTCTGCGAAGCAATGTGAACACTTGTGCTTCCCAGGCACAGAGAAGGTGCTAGCAGGGAATTCTCTGCCTGCCTTGCCCCAGTGCTCTGCAAGCTCTCCAGGACAACAGCAAATCTGGGGCTCTGTGCTTTCTTTCGTTCTGAACAAGTGTTACTGTTTTCTGCACAAAAGCGATTCTGCGAAGCAATGTGAACACTTGTGCTTCCCAGGCACAGAGAAGGTGCTAGCAGGGAATTCTCTGCCTGCCTTTCCCCAGTGCTCTGCAAGCTCTCCAGGACAACATAAAATCTGTTGCTCTGTGCTTTCTTTCGTTCTGAACAAGTGTTACTGTTTTCTGCACAAAAGCGATTCTGCGAAGCAATGTGAACAGGCACAGAGAAGGTGCTAGCAGGGAATTCTCTGCCTGCCTTGCCCCAGTGCTCTGCAAGCTCTCCAGGACAACAGCAAATCTGGGGCTCTGTGCTTTCTTTCGTTCTGAACAAGTGTTACTGTTTTCTGCACAAAAGCGATTCTGCGAAGCAATGTGAACAGGCACAGAGAAGGTGCTAGCAGGGAATTCTCTGCCTGCCTTTCCCCAGTGCTCTGCAAGCTCTCCAGGACAACAGCAAATCTGGGGCTCTGTGCTTTCTTTCGTTCTGAACAAGTGTTACTGTTTTCTGCACAAAAGCGATTCTGCGAAGCAATGTGAACACTTGTGCTTCCCAAGCACAGAGAAGGTGCTAGCAGGGAATTCTCTGCCTGCCTTTCCCCAGTGCTCTGCAAGCTCTCCAGGACAACAGCAAATCTGGGGCTCTGTGCTTTCTTTCGTTCTGAACAAGTGTTACTGTTTTCTGCACAAAAGCGATTCTGCGAAGCAATGTGAACACTTGTGCTTCCCAGGCACAGAGAAGGTGCTAGCAGGGAATTCTCTGCCTGCCTTTCCCCAGTGCTCTGCAAGCTCTCCAGGACAACATAAAATCTGGGGCTCTGTGCTTTCTTTCGTTCTGAACAAGTGTTACTGTTTTCTGCACAAAAGCGATTCTGCGAAGCAATGTGAACAGGCACAGAGAAGGTGCTAGCAGGGAATTCTCTGCCTGCCTTTCCCCAGTGCTCTGCAAGCTCTCCAGGACAACATAAAATCTGGGGCTCTGTGCTTTCTTTCGTTCTGAACAAGTGTTACTGTTTTCTGCACAAAAGCGATTCTGCGAAGCAATGTGAACACTTCTGCTTCCCAGGCACAGAGAAGGTGCTAGCAGGGAATTCTCTGCCTGCCTTTCCCCAGTGCTCTGCAAGCTCTCCAGGACAACATAAAATCTGGGGCTCTGTGCTTTCTTTCGTTCTGAACAAGTGTTACTGTTTTCTGCACAAAAGCGATTCTGCGAAGCAATGTGAACAGGCACAGAGAAGGTGCTAGCAGGGAATTCTCTGCCTGCCTTTCCCCAGTGCTCTGCAAGCTCTCCAGGACAACATAAAATCTGGGGCTCTGTGCTTTCTTTCGTTCTGAACAAGTGTTACTGTTTTCTGCACAAAAGCGATTCTGCGAAGCAATGTGAACACTTGTGCTTCCCAGGCACAGAGAAGGTGCTAGCAGGGAATTCTCTGCCTGCCTTTCCCCAGTGCTCTGCAAGCTCTCCAGGACAACAGCAAATCTGGGGCTCTGTGCTTTCTTTCGTTCTGAACAAGTGTTACTGTTTTCTGCACAAAAGCGATTCTGCGAAGCAATGTGAACACTTGTGCTTCCCAGGCACAGAGAAGGTGCTAGCAGGGAATTCTCTGCCTGCCTTTCCCCAGTGCTCTGCAAGCTCTCCAGGACAACATAAAATCTGGGGCTCTGTGCTTTCTTTCGTTCTGAACAAGTGTTACTGTTTTCTGCACAAAAGCGATTCTGCGAAGCAATGTGAACAGGCACAGAGAAGGTGCTAGCAGGGAATTCTCTGCCTGCCTTTCCCCAGTCCTCTGCAAGCTCTCCAGGACAACAGCAAATCTGGGGCTCTGTGCTTTCTTTCGTTCTGAACAAGTGTTACTGTTTTCTGCACAAAAGCGATTCTGCGAAGCAATGTGAACACTTCTGCTTCCCAGGCACAGAGAAGGTGCTAGCAGGGAATTCTCTGCCTGCCTTTCCCCAGTGCTCTGCAAGCTCTCCAGGACAACATAAAATCTGGGGCTCTGTGCTTTCTTTCGTTCTGAACAAGTGTTACTGTTTTCTGCACAAAAGCGATTCCGCGAAGCAATGTGAACACTTGTGCTTCCCAGGCACAGAGAAGGTGCTAGCAGGGAATTCTCTGCCTGCCTTTCCCCAGTGCTCTGCAAGCTCTCCAGGACAACATAAAATCTGGGGCTCTGTGCTTTCTTTCGTTCTGAACAAGTGTTACTGTTTTCTGCACAAAAGCGATTCTGCGAAGCAATGTGAACAGGCACAGAGAAGGTGCTAGCAGGGAATTCTCTGCCTGCCTTTCCCCAGTGCTCTGCAAGCTCTCCAGGACAACAGCAAATCTGGGGCTCTGTGCTTTCTTTCGTTCTGAACAAGTGTTACTGTTTTCTGCACAAAAGCGATTCTGCGAAGCAATGTGAACAGGCACAGAGAAGGTGCTAGCAGGGAATTCTCTGCCTGCCTTTCCCCAGTGCTCTGCAAGCTCTCCAGGACAACATAAAATCTGGGGCTCTGTGCTTTCTTTCGTTCTGAACAAGTGTTAGTGTTTTCTGCACAAAAGCGATTCTGCGAAGCAATGTGAACACTTGTGCTTCCCAGGCACAGAGAAGGTGCTAGCAGGGAATTCTCTGCCTGCCTTTCCCCAGTGCTCTGCAAGCTCTCCAGGACAACATAAAATCTGGGGCTCTGTGCTTTCTTTCGTTCTGAACAAGTGTTAGTGTTTTCTGCACAAAAGCGATTCTGCGAAGCAATGTGAACACTTGTGCTTCCCAGGCACAGAGAAGGTGCTAGCAGGGAATTCTCTGCCTGCCTTGCCCCAGTGCTCTGCAAGCTCTCCAGGACAACAGCAAATCTGGGGCTCTGTGCTTTCTTTCGTTCTGAACAAGTGTTACTGTTTTCTGCACAAAAGCGATTCTGCGAAGCAATGTGAACACTTGTGCTTCCCAGGCACAGAGAAGGTGCTAGCAGGGAATTCTCTGCCTGCCTTTCCCCAGTGCTCTGCAAGCTCTCCAGGACAACATAAAATCTGGGGCTCTGTGCTTTCTTTCGTTCTGAACAAGTGTTACTGTTTTCTGCACAAAAGCGATTCTGCGAAGCAATGTGAACAGGCACAGAGAAGGTGCTAGCAGGGAATTCTCTGCCTGCCTTTCCCCAGTCCTCTGCAAGCTCTCCAGGACAACAGCAAATCTGGGGCTCTGTGCTTTCTTTCGTTCTGAACAAGTGTTACTGTTTTCTGCACAAAAGCGATTCTGCGAAGCAATGTGAACACTTGTGCTTCCCAGGCACAGAGAAGGTGCTAGCAGGGAATTCTCTGCCTGCCTTTCCCCAGTGCTCTGCAAGCTCTCCAGGACAACATAAAATCTGGGGCTCTGTGCTTTCTTTCGTTCTGAACAAGTGTTACTGTTTTCTGCACAAAAGCGATTCCGCGAAGCAATGTGAACACTTGTGCTTCCCAGGCACAGAGAAGGTGCTAGCAGGGAATTCTCTGCCTGCCTTTCCCCAGTGCTCTGCAAGCTCTCCAGGACAACATAAAATCTGGGGCTCTGTGCTTTCTTTCGTTCTGAACAAGTGTTACTGTTTTCTGCACAAAAGCGATTCTGCGAAGCAATGTGAACAGGCACAGAGAAGGTGCTAGCAGGGAATTCTCTGCCTGCCTTTCCCCAGTGCTCTGCAAGCTCTCCAGGACAACAGCAAATCTGGGGCTCTGTGCTTTCTTTCGTTCTGAACAAGTGTTACTGTTTTCTGCACAAAAGCGATTCTGCGAAGCAATGTGAACAGGCACAGAGAAGGTGCTAGCAGGGAATTCTCTGCCTGCCTTTCCCCAGTGCTCTGCAAGCTCTCCAGGACAACAGCAAATCTGGGGCTCTGTGCTTTCTTTCGTTCTGAACAAGTGTTACTGTTTTCTGCACAAAAGCGATTCTGCGAAGCAATGTGAACACTTGTGCTTCCCAGGCACAGAGAAGGTGCTAGCAGGGAATTCTCTGCCTGCCTTTCCCCAGTGCTCTGCAAGCTCTCCAGGACAACATAAAATCTGGGGCTCTGTGCTTTCTTTCGTTCTGAACAAGTGTTAGTGTTTTCTGCACAAAAGCGATTCTGCGAAGCAATGTGAACACTTGTGCTTCCCAGGCACAGAGAAGGTGCTAGCAGGGAATTCTCTGCCTGCCTTTCCCCAGTGCTCTGCAAGCTCTCCAGGACAACATAAAATCTGGGGCTCTGTGCTTTCTTTCGTTCTGAACAAGTGTTACTGTTTTCTGCACAAAAGCCTTTCTGCCAAGCAATGTGAACAGGCACAGAGAAGGTGCTAGCAGGGAATTCTCTGCCTGCCTTTCCCCAGTGCTCTGCAAGCTCTCCAGGACAACAGCAAATCTGGGGCTCTGTGCTTTCTTTCGTTCTGAACAAGTGTTAGTGTTTTCTGCACAAAAGCGATTCTGCGAAGCAATGTGAACACTTGTGCTTCCCAGGCACAGAGAAGGTGCTAGCAGGGAATTCTCTGCCTGCCTTTCCCCAGTGCTCTGCAAGCTCTCCAGGACAACAGCAAATCTGGGGCTCTGTGCTTTCTTTCGTTCTGAACAAGTGTTACTGTTTTCTGCACAAAAGCGATTCTGCGAAGCAATGTGAACAGGCACAGAGAAGGTGCTAGCAGGGAATTCTCTGCCTGCCTTTCCCCAGTGCTCTGCAAGCTCTCCAGGACAACATAAAATCTGGGGCTCTGTGCTTTCTTTCGTTCTGAACAAGTGTTACTGTTTTCTGCACAAAAGCGATTCTGCGAAGCAATGTGAACACTTGTGCTTCCCAGGCACAGAGAAGGTGCTAGCAGGGAATTCTCTGCCTGCCTTTCCCCAGTGCTCTGCAAGCTCTCCAGGACAACATAAAATCCGGGGCTCTGTGCTTTCTTTCGTTCTGAACAAGTGTTACTGTTTTCTGCACAAAAGCCTTTCTGCCAAGCAATGTGAACAGGCACAGAGAAGGTGCTAGCAGGGAATTCTCTGCCTGCCTTTCCCCAGTGCTCTGCAAGCTCTCCAGGACAACATAAAATCTGGGGCTCTGTGCTTTCTTTCGTTCTGAACAAGTGTTACTGTTTTCTGCACAAAAGCGATTCTGCGAAGCAATGTGAACACTTCTGCTTCCCAGGCACAGAGAAGGTGCTAGCAGGGAATTCTCTGCCTGCCTTTCCCCAGTGCTCTGCAAGCTCTCCAGGACAACATAAAATCTGGGGCTCTGTGCTTTCTTTCGTTCTGAACAAGTGTTACTGTTTTCTGCACAAAAGCGATTCTGCGAAGCAATGTGAACACTTGTGCTTCCCAGGCACAGAGAAGGTGCTAGCAGGGAATTCTCTGCCTGCCTTGCCCCAGTGCTCTGCAAGCTCTCCAGGACAACAGCAAATCTGGGGCTCTGTGCTTTCTTTCGTTCTGAACAAGTGTTACTGTTTTCTGCACAAAAGCGATTCTGCGAAGCAATGTGAACACTTGTGCTTCCCAGGCACAGAGAAGGTGCTAGCGGGGAATTCTCTGCCTGCCTTTCCCCAGTGCTCTGCAAGCTCTCCAGGACAACATAAAATCTGTTGCTCTGTGCTTTCTTTCGTTCTGAACAAGTGTTACTGTTTTCTGCACAAAAGCGATTCTGCGAAGCAATGTGAACAGGCACAGAGAAGGTGCTAGCAGGGAATTCTCTGCCTGCCTTTCCCCAGTGCTCTGCAAGCTCTCCAGGACAACATAAAATCTGGGGCTCTGTGCTTTCTTTCGTTCTGAACAAGTGTTACTGTTTTCTGCACAAAAGCGATTCTGCGAAGCAATGTGAACAGGCACAGAGAAGGTGCTAGCAGGGAATTCTCTGCCTGCCTTTCCCCAGTGCTCTGCAAGCTCTCCAGGACAACAGCAAATCTGGGGCTCTGTGCTTTCTTTCGTTCTGAACAAGTGTTAGTGTTTTCTGCACAAAAGCGATTCTGCGAAGCAATGTGAACACTTGTGCTTCCCAAGCACAGAGAAGGTGCTAGCAGGGAATTCTCTGCCTGCCTTTCCCCATTGCTCTGCAAGCTCTCCAGGACAACATAAAATCTGGGGCTCTGTGCTTTCTTTCGTTCTGAACAAGTGTTACTGTTTTCTGCACAAAAGCCTTTCTGCCAAGCAATGTGAACACTTGTGCTTCCAAGGCACAGAGAAGGTGCTAGCAGGGAATTCTCTGCCTGCCTTTCCCCAGTGCTCTGCAAGCTCTCCAGGACAACAGCAAATCTGGGGCTCTGTGCTTTCTTTCGTTCTGAACAAGTGTTACTGTTTTCTGCACAAAAGCGATTCTGCGAAGCAATGTGAACACTTGTGCTTCCCAAGCACAGAGAAGGTGCTAGCAGGGAATTCTCTGCCTGCCTTTCCCCAGTGCTCTGCAAGCTCTCCAGGACAACATAAAATCTGGGGCTCTGTGCTTTCTTTCGTTCTGAACAAGTGTTACTGTTTTCTGCACAAAAGCCTTTCTGCCAAGCAATGTGAACACTTGTGCTTCCCAGGCACAGAGAAGGTGCTAGCAGGGAATTCTCTGCCTGCCTTTCCCCAGTGCTCTGCAAGCTCTCCAGGACAACATAAAATCTGGGGCTCTGTGCTTTCTTTCGTTCTGAACAAGTGTTACTGTTTTCTGCACAAAAGCGATTCTGCGAAGCAATGTGAACACTTGTGCTTCCCAGGCACAGAGAAGGTGCTAGCAGGGAATTCTCTGCCTGCCTTTCCCCAGTGCTCTGCAAGCTCTCCAGGACAACATAAAATCTGGGGCTCTGTGCTTTCTTTCGTTCTGAACAAGTGTTACTGTTTTCTGCACAAAAGCGATTCTGCGAAGCAATGTGAACAGGCACAGAGAAGGTGCTAGCAGGGAATTCTCTGCCTGCCTTTCCCCAGTGCTCTGCAAGCTCTCCAGGACAACATAAAATCTGGGGCTCTGTGCTTTCTTTCGTTCTGAACAAGTGTTAGTGTTTTCTGCACAAAAGCGATTCTGCGAAGCAATGTGAACACTTGTGCTTCCCAGGCACAGAGAAGGTGCTAGCAGGGAATTCTCTGCCTGCCTTTCCCCAGTGCTCTGCAAGCTCTCCAGGACAACATAAAATCTGGGGCTCTGTGCTTTCTTTCGTTCTGAACAAGTGTTACTGTTTTCTGCACAAAAGCCTTTTTGCCAAGCAATGTGAACAGGCACAGAGAAGGTGCTAGCAGGGAATTCTCTGCCTGCCTTTCCCCAGTGCTCTGCAAGCTCTCCAGGACAACAGCAAATCTGGGGCTCTGTGCTTTCTTTCGTTCTGAACAAGTGTTACTGTTTTCTGCACAAAAGCGATTCTGCGAAGCAATGTGAACACTTGTGCTTCCCAGGCACAGAGAAGGTGCTAGCAGGGAATTCTCTGCCTGCCTTTCCCCAGTGCTCTGCAAGCTCTCCAGGACAACATAAAATCTGGGGCTCTGTGCTTTCTTTCGTTCTGAACAAGTGTTACTGTTTTCTGCACAAAAGCGATTCTGCGAAGCAATGTGAACACTTGTGCTTCCCAGGCACAGAGAAGGTGCTAGCAGGGAATTCTCTGCCTGCCTTTCCCCAGTGCTCTGCAAGCTCTCCAGGACAACAGCAAATCTGGGGCTCTGTGCTTTCTTTCGTTCTGAACAAGTGTTACTGTTTTCTGCACAAAAGCGATTCTGCGAAGCAATGTGAACAGGCACAGAGAAGGTGCTAGCAGGGAATTCTCTGCCTGCCTTTCCCCAGTGCTCTGCAAGCTCTCCAGGACAACAGCAAATCTGGGGCTCTGTGCTTTCTTTCGTTCTGAACAAGTGTTACTGTTTTCTGCACAAAAGCGATTCTGCGAAGCAATGTGAACACTTGTGCTTCCCAAGCACAGAGAAGGTGCTAGCAGGGAATTCTCTGCCTGCCTTGCCCCAGTGCTCTGCAAGCTCTCCAGGACAACATAAAATCTGGGGCTCTGTGCTTTCTTTCGTTCTGAACAAGTGTTACTGTTTTCTGCACAAAAGCCTTTCTGCCAAGCAATGTGAACACTTGTGCTTCCCAGGCACAGAGAAGGTGCTAGCAGGGAATTCTCTGCCTGCCTTTCCCCAGTGCTCTGCAAGCTCTCCAGGACAACATAAAATCTGGGGCTCTGTGCTTTCTTTCGTTCTGAACAAGTGTTAGTGTTTTCTGCACAAAAGCGATTCTGCGAAGCAATGTGAACACTTGTGCTTCCCAGGCACAGAGAAGGTGCTAGCAGGGAATTCTCTGCCTGCCTTTCCCCAGTGCTCTGCAAGCTCTCCAGGACAACATAAAATCTGGGGCTCTGTGCTTTCTTTCGTTCTGAACAAGTGTTACTGTTTTCTGCACAAAAGCGATTCTGCGAAGCAATGTGAACACTTGTGCTTCCCAGGCACAGAGAAGGTGCTAGCAGGGAATTCTCTGCCTGCCTTTCCCCAGTGCTCTGCAAGCTCTCCAGGACAACATAAAATCTGGGGCTCTGTGCTTTCTTTCGTTCTGAACAAGTGTTACTGTTTTCTGCACAAAAGCGATTCTGCCAAGCAATGTGAACAGGCACAGAGAAGGTGCTAGCAGGGAATTCTCTGCCTGCCTTTCCCCAGTGCTCTGCAAGCTCTCCAGGACAACATAAAATCTGGGGCTCTGTGCTTTCTTTCGTTCTGAACAAGTGTTACTGTTTTCTGCACAAAAGCGATTCTGCGAAGCAATGTGAACACTTGTGCTTCCCAGGCACAGAGAAGGTGCTAGCAGGGAATTCTCTGCCTGCCTTTCCCCAGTGCTCTGCAAGCTCTCCAGGACAACAGCAAATCTGGGGCTCTGTGCTTTCTTTCGTTCTGAACAAGTGTTACTGTTTTTCTGCACAAAAGCGATTCTGCGAAGCAATGTGAACACTTCTGCTTCCCAGGCACAGAGAAGGTGCTAGCAGGGAATTCTCTGCCTGCCTTTCCCCAGTGCTCTGCAAGCTCTCCAGGACAACATAAAATCTGGGGCTCTGTGCTTTCTTTCGTTCTGAACAAGTGTTACTGTTTTCTGCACAAAAGCCTTTCTGCCAAGCAATGTGAACACTTGTGCTTCCCAGGCACAGAGAAGGTGCTAGCAGGGAATTCTCTGCCTGCCTTTCCCCAGTGCTCTGCAAGCTCTCCAGGACAACATAAAATCTGGGGCTCTGTGCTTTCTTTCGTTCTGAACAAGTGTTACTGTTTTCTGCACAAAAGCGATTCTGCCAAGCAATGTGAACACTTCTGCTTCCCAGGCACAGAGAAGGTGCTAGCAGGGAATTCTCTGCCTGCCTTTCCCCAGTGCTCTGCAAGCTCTCCAGGACAACATAAAATCTGGGGCTCTGTGCTTTCTTTCGTTCTGAACAAGTGTTACTGTTTTCTGCACAAAAGCGATTCCGCGAAGCAATGTGAACACTTGTGCTTCCCAGGCACAGAGAAGGTGCTAGCAGGGAATTCTCTGCCTGCCTTTCCCCAGTGCTCTGCAAGCTCTCCAGGACAACATAAAATCTGGGGCTCTGTGCTTTCTTTCGTTCTGAACAAGTGTTACTGTTTTCTGCACAAAAGCGATTCTGCGAAGCAATGTGAACACTTGTGCTTCCCAGGCACAGAGAAGGTGCTAGCAGGGAATTCTCTGCCTGCCTTTCCCCAGTGCTCTGCAAGCTCTCCAGGACAACAGCAAATCTGGGGCTCTGTGCTTTCTTTCGTTCTGAACAAGTGTTAGTGTTTTCTGCACAAAAGCGATTCTGCGAAGCAATGTGAACACTTCTGCTTCCCAGGCACAGAGAAGGTGCTAGCAGGGAATTCTCTGCCTGCCTTTCCCCAGTGCTCTGCAAGCTCTCCAGGACAACAGCAAATCTGGGGCTCTGTGCTTTCTTTCGTTCTGAACAAGTGTTACTGTTTTCTGCACAAAAGCGATTCTGCGAAGCAATGTGAACAGGCACAGAGAAGGTGCTAGCAGGGAATTCTCTGCCTGCCTTTCCCCAGTGCTCTGCAAGCTCTCCAGGACAACAGCAAATCTGGGGCTCTGTGCTTTCTTTCGTTCTGAACAAGTGTTACTGTTTTCTGCACAAAAGCGATTCTGCGAAGCAATGTGAACACTTGTGCTTCCCAAGCACAGAGAAGGTGCTAGCAGGGAATTCTCTGCCTGCCTTGCCCCAGTGCTCTGCAAGCTCTCCAGGACAACATAAAATCTAGGGCTCTGTGCTTTCTTTCGTTCTGAACAAGTGTTACTGTTTTCTGCACAAAAGCCTTTCTGCCAAGCAATGTGAACACTTGTGCTTCCCAGGCACAGAGAAGGTGCTAGCAGGGAATTCTCTGCCTGCCTTTCCCCAGTGCTCTGCAAGCTCTCCAGGACAACATAAAATCTGGGGCTCTGTGCTTTCTTTCGTTCTGAACAAGTGTTACTGTTTTCTGCACAAAAGCGATTCTGCGAAGCAATGTGAACACTTGTGCTTCCCAGGCACAGAGAAGGTGCTAGCAGGGAATTCTCTGCCTGCCTTTCCCCAGTGCTCTGCAAGCTCTCCAGGACAACAGCAAATCTGGGGCTCTGTGCTTTCTTTCGTTCTGAACAAGTGTTACTGTTTTCTGCACAAAAGCGATTCTGCGAAGCAATGTGAACACTTGTGCTTCCCAGGCACAGAGAAGGTGCTAGCAGGGAATTCTCTGCCTGCCTTTCCCCAGTGCTCTGCAAGCTCTCCAGGACAACATAAAATCTGGGGCTCTGTGCTTTCTTTCGTTCTGAACAAGTGTTACTGTTTTCTGCACAAAAGCCTTTCTGCCAAGCAATGTGAACAGGCACAGAGAAGGTGCTAGCAGGGAATTCTCTGCCTGCCTTTCCCCAGTGCTCTGCAAGCTCTCCAGGACAACATAAAATCTGGGGCTCTGTGCTTTCTTTCGTTCTGAACAAGTGTTACTGTTTTCTGCACAAAAGCGATTCTGCGAAGCAATGTGAACACTTGTGCTTCCCAGGCACAGAGAAGGTGCTAGCAGGGAATTCTCTGCCTGCCTTTCCCCAGTGCTCTGCAAGCTCTCCAGGACAACAGCAAATCTGGGGCTCTGTGCTTTCTTTCGTTCTGAACAAGTGTTACTGTTTTTCTGCACAAAAGCGATTCTGCGAAGCAATGTGAACACTTGTGCTTCCCAGGCACAGAGAAGGTGCTAGCAGGGAATTCTCTGCCTGCCTTTCCCCAGTGCTCTGCAAGCTCTCCAGGACAACATAAAATCTGGGGCTCTGTGCTTTCTTTCGTTCTGAACAAGTGTTACTGTTTTCTGCACAAAAGCGATTCTGCGAAGCAATGTGAACACTTGTGCTTCCCAGGCACAGAGAAGGTGCTAGCAGGGAATTCTCTGCCTGCCTTTCCCCAGTGCTCTGCAAGCTCTCCAGGACAACATAAAATCTGGGGCTCTGTGCTTTCTTTCGTTCTGAACAAGTGTTACTGTTTTCTGCACAAAAGCGATTCTGCGAAGCAATGTGAACAGGCACAGAGAAGGTGCTAGCAGGGAATTCTCTGCCTGCCTTTCCCCAGTGCTCTGCAAGCTCTCCAGGACAACAGCAAATCTGGGGCTCTGTGCTTTCTTTCGTTCTGAACAAGTGTTAGTGTTTTCTGCACAAAAGCGATTCTGCGAAGCAATGTGAACACTTGTGCTTCCCAAGCACAGAGAAGGTGCTAGCAGGGAATTCTCTGCCTGCCTTTCCCCATTGCTCTGCAAGCTCTCCAGGACAACATAAAATCTGGGGCTCTGTGCTTTCTTTCGTTCTGAACAAGTGTTACTGTTTTCTGCACAAAAGCCTTTCTGCCAAGCAATGTGAACACTTGTGCTTCCAAGGCACAGAGAAGGTGCTAGCAGGGAATTCTCTGCCTGCCTTTCCCCAGTGCTCTGCAAGCTCTCCAGGACAACAGCAAATCTGGGGCTCTGTGCTTTCTTTCGTTCTGAACAAGTGTTACTGTTTTCTGCACAAAAGCGATTCTGCGAAGCAATGTGAACACTTGTGCTTCCCAAGCACAGAGAAGGTGCTAGCAGGGAATTCTCTGCCTGCCTTTCCCCAGTGCTCTGCAAGCTCTCCAGGACAACAACAAATCTGGGGCTCTGTGCTTTCTTTCGTTCTGAACAAGTGTTACTGTTTTCTGCACAAAAGCGATTCTGCGAAGCAATGTGAACACTTGTGCTTCCCAGGCACAGAGAAGGTGCTAGCAGGGAATTCTCTGCCTGCCTTTCCCCAGTGCTCTGCAAGCTCTCCAGGACAACATAAAATCTGGGGCTCTGTGCTTTCTTTCGTTCTGAACAAGTGTTACTGTTTTCTGCACAAAAGCGATTCTGCGAAGCAATGTGAACACTTGTGCTTCCCAGGCACAGAGAAGGTGCTAGCAGGGAATTCTCTGCCTGCCTTTCCCCAGTGCTCTGCAAGCTCTCCAGGACAACATAAAATCTGTTGCTCTGTGCTTTCTTTCGTTCTGAACAAGTGTTACTGTTTTCTGCACAAAAGCGATTCTGCGAAGCAATGTGAACAGGCACAGAGAAGGTGCTAGCAGGGAATTCTCTGCCTGCCTTTCCCCAGTGCTCTGCAAGCTCTCCAGGACAACATAAAATCTGGGGCTCTGTGCTTTCTTTCGTTCTGAACAAGTGTTAGTGTTTTCTGCACAAAAGCGATTCTGCGAAGCAATGTGAACACTTGTGCTTCCCAGGCACAGAGAAGGTGCTAGCAGGGAATTCTCTGCCTGCCTTTCCCCAGTGCTCTGCAAGCTCTCCAGGACAACATAAAATCTGGGGCTCTGTGCTTTCTTTCGTTCTGAACAAGTGTTACTGTTTTCTGCACAAAAGCCTTTTTGCCAAGCAATGTGAACAGGCACAGAGAAGGTGCTAGCAGGGAATTCTCTGCCTGCCTTTCCCCAGTGCTCTGCAAGCTCTCCAGGACAACAGCAAATCTGGGGCTCTGTGCTTTCTTTCGTTCTGAACAAGTGTTACTGTTTTCTGCACAAAAGCGATTCTGCGAAGCAATGTGAACACTTGTGCTTCCCAGGCACAGAGAAGGTGCTAGCAGGGAATTCTCTGCCTGCCTTTCCCCAGTGCTCTGCAAGCTCTCCAGGACAACATAAAATCTGGGGCTCTGTGCTTTCTTTCGTTCTGAACAAGTGTTACTGTTTTCTGCACAAAAGCGATTCTGCGAAGCAATGTGAACACTTGTGCTTCCCAGGCACAGAGAAGGTGCTAGCAGGGAATTCTCTGCCTGCCTTTCCCCAGTGCTCTGCAAGCTCTCCAGGACAACAGCAAATCTGGGGCTCTGTGCTTTCTTTCGTTCTGAACAAGTGTTACTGTTTTCTGCACAAAAGCGATTCTGCGAAGCAATGTGAACAGGCACAGAGAAGGTGCTAGCAGGGAATTCTCTGCCTGCCTTTCCCCAGTGCTCTGCAAGCTCTCCAGGACAACAGCAAATCTGGGGCTCTGTGCTTTCTTTCGTTCTGAACAAGTGTTACTGTTTTCTGCACAAAAGCGATTCTGCGAAGCAATGTGAACACTTGTGCTTCCCAAGCACAGAGAAGGTGCTAGCAGGGAATTCTCTGCCTGCCTTGCCCCAGTGCTCTGCAAGCTCTCCAGGACAACATAAAATCTGGGGCTCTGTGCTTTCTTTCGTTCTGAACAAGTGTTACTGTTTTCTGCACAAAAGCCTTTCTGCCAAGCAATGTGAACACTTGTGCTTCCCAGGCACAGAGAAGGTGCTAGCAGGGAATTCTCTGCCTGCCTTTCCCCAGTGCTCTGCAAGCTCTCCAGGACAACATAAAATCTGGGGCTCTGTGCTTTCTTTCGTTCTGAACAAGTGTTAGTGTTTTCTGCACAAAAGCGATTCTGCGAAGCAATGTGAACACTTGTGCTTCCCAGGCACAGAGAAGGTGCTAGCAGGGAATTCTCTGCCTGCCTTTCCCCAGTGCTCTGCAAGCTCTCCAGGACAACATAAAATCTGGGGCTCTGTGCTTTCTTTCGTTCTGAACAAGTGTTACTGTTTTCTGCACAAAAGCGATTCTGCGAAGCAATGTGAACACTTGTGCTTCCCAGGCACAGAGAAGGTGCTAGCAGGGAATTCTCTGCCTGCCTTTCCCCAGTGCTCTGCAAGCTCTCCAGGACAACATAAAATCTGGGGCTCTGTGCTTTCTTTCGTTCTGAACAAGTGTTACTGTTTTCTGCACAAAAGCGATTCTGCCAAGCAATGTGAACAGGCACAGAGAAGGTGCTAGCAGGGAATTCTCTGCCTGCCTTTCCCCAGTGCTCTGCAAGCTCTCCAGGACAACATAAAATCTGGGGCTCTGTGCTTTCTTTCGTTCTGAACAAGTGTTACTGTTTTCTGCACAAAAGCGATTCTGCGAAGCAATGTGAACACTTGTGCTTCCCAGGCACAGAGAAGGTGCTAGCAGGGAATTCTCTGCCTGCCTTTCCCCAGTGCTCTGCAAGCTCTCCAGGACAACAGCAAATCTGGGGCTCTGTGCTTTCTTTCGTTCTGAACAAGTGTTACTGTTTTTCTGCACAAAAGCGATTCTGCGAAGCAATGTGAACACTTCTGCTTCCCAGGCACAGAGAAGGTGCTAGCAGGGAATTCTCTGCCTGCCTTTCCCCAGTGCTCTGCAAGCTCTCCAGGACAACATAAAATCTGGGGCTCTGTGCTTTCTTTCGTTCTGAACAAGTGTTACTGTTTTCTGCACAAAAGCCTTTCTGCCAAGCAATGTGAACACTTGTGCTTCCCAGGCACAGAGAAGGTGCTAGCAGGGAATTCTCTGCCTGCCTTTCCCCAGTGCTCTGCAAGCTCTCCAGGACAACATAAAATCTGGGGCTCTGTGCTTTCTTTCGTTCTGAACAAGTGTTACTGTTTTCTGCACAAAAGCGATTCTGCCAAGCAATGTGAACACTTCTGCTTCCCAGGCACAGAGAAGGTGCTAGCAGGGAATTCTCTGCCTGCCTTTCCCCAGTGCTCTGCAAGCTCTCCAGGACAACATAAAATCTGGGGCTCTGTGCTTTCTTTCGTTCTGAACAAGTGTTACTGTTTTCTGCACAAAAGCGATTCCGCGAAGCAATGTGAACACTTGTGCTTCCCAGGCACAGAGAAGGTGCTAGCAGGGAATTCTCTGCCTGCCTTTCCCCAGTGCTCTGCAAGCTCTCCAGGACAACATAAAATCTGGGGCTCTGTGCTTTCTTTCGTTCTGAACAAGTGTTACTGTTTTCTGCACAAAAGCGATTCTGCGAAGCAATGTGAACACTTGTGCTTCCCAGGCACAGAGAAGGTGCTAGCAGGGAATTCTCTGCCTGCCTTTCCCCAGTGCTCTGCAAGCTCTCCAGGACAACAGCAAATCTGGGGCTCTGTGCTTTCTTTCGTTCTGAACAAGTGTTAGTGTTTTCTGCACAAAAGCGATTCTGCGAAGCAATGTGAACACTTCTGCTTCCCAGGCACAGAGAAGGTGCTAGCAGGGAATTCTCTGCCTGCCTTTCCCCAGTGCTCTGCAAGCTCTCCAGGACAACAGCAAATCTGGGGCTCTGTGCTTTCTTTCGTTCTGAACAAGTGTTACTGTTTTCTGCACAAAAGCGATTCTGCGAAGCAATGTGAACAGGCACAGAGAAGGTGCTAGCAGGGAATTCTCTGCCTGCCTTTCCCCAGTGCTCTGCAAGCTCTCCAGGACAACAGCAAATCTGGGGCTCTGTGCTTTCTTTCGTTCTGAACAAGTGTTACTGTTTTCTGCACAAAAGCGATTCTGCGAAGCAATGTGAACACTTGTGCTTCCCAAGCACAGAGAAGGTGCTAGCAGGGAATTCTCTGCCTGCCTTGCCCCAGTGCTCTGCAAGCTCTCCAGGACAACATAAAATCTAGGGCTCTGTGCTTTCTTTCGTTCTGAACAAGTGTTACTGTTTTCTGCACAAAAGCCTTTCTGCCAAGCAATGTGAACACTTGTGCTTCCCAGGCACAGAGAAGGTGCTAGCAGGGAATTCTCTGCCTGCCTTTCCCCAGTGCTCTGCAAGCTCTCCAGGACAACATAAAATCTGGGGCTCTGTGCTTTCTTTCGTTCTGAACAAGTGTTACTGTTTTCTGCACAAAAGCGATTCTGCGAAGCAATGTGAACACTTGTGCTTCCCAGGCACAGAGAAGGTGCTAGCAGGGAATTCTCTGCCTGCCTTTCCCCAGTGCTCTGCAAGCTCTCCAGGACAACAGCAAATCTGGGGCTCTGTGCTTTCTTTCGTTCTGAACAAGTGTTACTGTTTTCTGCACAAAAGCGATTCTGCGAAGCAATGTGAACACTTGTGCTTCCCAGGCACAGAGAAGGTGCTAGCAGGGAATTCTCTGCCTGCCTTTCCCCAGTGCTCTGCAAGCTCTCCAGGACAACATAAAATCTGGGGCTCTGTGCTTTCTTTCGTTCTGAACAAGTGTTACTGTTTTCTGCACAAAAGCCTTTCTGCCAAGCAATGTGAACAGGCACAGAGAAGGTGCTAGCAGGGAATTCTCTGCCTGCCTTTCCCCAGTGCTCTGCAAGCTCTCCAGGACAACATAAAATCTGGGGCTCTGTGCTTTCTTTCGTTCTGAACAAGTGTTACTGTTTTCTGCACAAAAGCGATTCTGCGAAGCAATGTGAACACTTGTGCTTCCCAGGCACAGAGAAGGTGCTAGCAGGGAATTCTCTGCCTGCCTTTCCCCAGTGCTCTGCAAGCTCTCCAGGACAACAGCAAATCTGGGGCTCTGTGCTTTCTTTCGTTCTGAACAAGTGTTACTGTTTTCTGCACAAAAGCGATTCTGCGAAGCAATGTGAACAGGCACAGAGAAGGTGCTAGCAGGGAATTCTCTGCCTGCCTTTCCCCAGTGCTCTGCAAGCTCTCCAGGACAACATAAAATCTGGGGCTCTGTGCTTTCTTTCGTTCTGAACAAGTGTTACTGTTTTCTGCACAAAAGCCTTTCTGCCAAGCAATGTGAACACTTGTGCTTCCCAGGCACAGAGAAGGTGCTAGCAGGGAATTCTCTGCCTGCCTTTCCCCAGTGCTCTGCAAGCTCTCCAGGACAACATAAAATCTGGGGCTCTGTGCTTTCTTTCGTTCTGAACAAGTGTTACTGTTTTCTGCACAAAAGCGATTCTGCGAAGCAATGTGAACACTTCTGCTTCCCAGGCACAGAGAAGGTGCTAGCAGGGAATTCTCTGCCTGCCTTTCCCCAGTGCTCTGCAAGCTCTCCAGGACAACATAAAATCTGGGGCTCTGTGCTTTCTTTCGTTCTGAACAAGTGTTACTGTTTTCTGCACAAAAGCGATTCCGCGAAGCAATGTGAACACTTGTGCTTCCCAGGCACAGAGAAGGTGCTAGCAGGGAATTCTCTGCCTGCCTTTCCCCAGTGCTCTGCAAGCTCTCCAGGACAACATAAAATCTGTTGCTCTGTGCTTTCTTTCGTTCTGAACAAGTGTTACTGTTTTCTGCAAAAAAGCCTTTCTGCGAAGCAATGTGAACACTTGTGCTTCCCAAGCACAGAGAAGGTGCTAGCAGGGAATTCTCTGCCTGCCTTTCCCCAGTGCTCTGCAAGCTCTCCAGGACAACATAAAATCTGGGGCTCTGTGCTTTCTTTCGTTCTGAACAAGTGTTACTGTTTTCTGCACAAAAGCGATTCTGCCAAGCAATGTGAACACTTGTGCTTCCCAGGCACAGAGAAGGTGCTAGCAGGGAATTCTCTGCCTGCCTTTCCCCAGTGCTCTGCAAGCTCTCCAGGACAACATAAAATCTGGGGCTCTGTGCTTTCTTTCGTTCTGAACAAGTGTTACTGTTTTCTGCACAAAAGCGATTCTGCGAAGCAATGTGAACACTTCTGCTTCCCAGGCACAGAGAAGGTGCTAGCAGGGAATTCTCTGCCTGCCTTGCCCCAGTGCTCTGCAAGCTCTCCAGGACAACAGCAAATCTGGGGCTCTGTGCTTTCTTTCGTTCTGAACAAGTGTTACTGTTTTCTGCACAAAAGCGATTCTGCGAAGCAATGTGAACACTTGTGCTTCCCAGGCACAGAGAAGGTGCTAGCAGGGAATTCTCTGCCTGCCTTTCCCCAGTGCTCTGCAAGCTCTCCAGGACAACATAAAATCTGGGGCTCTGTGCTTTCTTTCGTTCTGAACAAGTGTTAGTGTTTTCTGCACAAAAGCGATTCTGCGAAGCAATGTGAACACTTCTGCTTCCCAGGCACAGAGAAGGTGCTAGCAGGGAATTCTCTGCCTGCCTTTCCCCAGTGCTCTGCAAGCTCTCCAGGACAACAACAAATCTGGGGTTCTGTGCTTTCTTTCATTCTGAACAAGTGTTACTGTTTTCTGCACAAAAGCGATTCTGCGAAGCAATGTGAACAGGCACAGAGAAGGTACTAGCAGGGAATTCTCTGCCTGCCTTTCCCCAGTGCTCTGCAAGCTCTCCAGGACAACATAAAATCTGGGGCTCTGTGCTTTCTTTCGTTCTGAACAAGTGTTACTGTTTTCTGCACAAAAGCGATTCTGCGAAGCAATGTGAACACTTGTGCTTCCCAAGCACAGAGAAGGTGCTAGCAGGGAATTCTCTGCCTGCCTTTCCCCAGTGCTCTGCAAGCTCTCCAGGACAACATAAAATCTGGGGCTCTGTGCTTTCTTTCATTCTGAACAAGTGTTACTGTTTTCTGCACAAAAGCGATTCTGCGAAGCAATGTGAACACTTGTGCTTCCCAGGCACAGAGAAGGTGCTAGCAGGGAATTCTCTGCCTGCCTTTCCCCAGTGCTCTGCAAGCTCTCCAGGACAACATAAAATCTGGGGCTCTGTGCTTTCTTTCGTTCTGAACAAGTGTTACTGTTTTCTGCACAAAAGCGATTCTGCGAAGCAATGTGAACACTTGTGCTTCCCAGGCACAGAGAAGGTGCTAGCAGGGAATTCTCTGCCTGCCTTTCCCCAGTGCTCTGCAAGCTCTCCAGGACAACATAAAATCTGGGGCTCTGTGCTTTCTTTCGTTCTGAACAAGTGTTACTGTTTTCTGCACAAAAGCCTTTCTGCCAAGCAATGTGAACACTTGTGCTTCCCAGGCACAGAGAAGGTGCTAGCAGGGAATTCTCTGCCTGCCTTTCCCCAGTGCTCTGCAAGCTCTCCAGGACAACATAAAATCTGGGGCTCTGTGCTTTCTTTCGTTCTGAACAAGTGTTACTGTTTTCTGCACAAAAGCGATTCCGCGAAGCAATGTGAACACTTGTGCTTCCCAGGCACAGAGAAGGTGCTAGCAGGGAATTCTCTGCCTGCCTTTCCCCAGTGCTCTGCAAGCTCTCCAGGACAACATAAAATCTGGGGCTCTGTGCTTTCTTTCGTTCTGAACAAGTGTTACTGTTTTCTGCACAAAAGCGATTCTGCAAAGCAATGTGAACACTTGTGCTTCCCAGGCACAGAGAAGGTGCTAGCAGGGAATTCTCTGCCTGCCTTTCCCCAGTGCTCTGCAAGCTCTCCAGGACAACATAAAATCTGGGGCTCTGTGCTTTCTTTCGTTCTGAACAAGTGTTACTGTTTTCTGCACAAAAGCGATTCTGCGAAGCAATGTGAACACTTCTGCTTCCCAGGCACAGAGAAGGTGCTAGCAGGGAATTCTCTGCCTGCCTTTCCCCAGTGCTCTGCAAGCTCTCCAGGACAACAGCAAATCTGGGGCTCTGTGCTTTCTTTCGTTCTGAACAAGTGTTACTGTTTTCTGCACAAAAGCGATTCTGCGAAGCAATGTGAACACTTGTGCTTCCCAGGCACAGAGAAGGTGCTAGCAGGGAATTCTCTGCCTGCCTTTCCCCAGTGCTCTGCAAGCTCTCCAGGACAACATAAAATCTGTTGCTCTGTGCTTTCTTTCGTTCTGAACAAGTGTTACTGTTTTCTGCACAAAAGCGATTCTGCGAAGCAATGTGAACAGGCACAGAGAAGGTGCTAGCAGGGAATTCTCTGCCTGCCTTTCCCCAGTGCTCTGCAAGCTCTCCAGGACAACATAAAATCTGGGGCTCTGTGCTTTCTTTCGTTCTGAACAAGTGTTACTGTTTTCTGCACAAAAGCGATTCTGCGAAGCAATGTGAACACTTCTGCTTCCCAGGCACAGAGAAGGTGCTAGCAGGGAATTCTCTGCCTGCCTTTCCCCAGTGCTCTGCAAGCTCTCCAGGACAACATAAAATCTGGGGCTCTGTGCTTTCTTTCATTCTGAACAAGTGTTACTGTTTTCTGCACAAAAGCGATTCTGCGAAGCAATGTGAACACTTGTGCTTCCCAGGCACACAGAAGGTGCTAGCAGGGAATTCTCTGCCTGCCTTTCCCCAGTGCTCTGCAAGCTCTCCAGGACAACATAAAATCTGGGGCTCTGTGCTTTCTTTCGTTCTGAACAAGTGTTACTGTTTTCTGCACAAAAGCCTTTCTGCCAAGCAATGTGAACACTTGTGCTTCCCAGGCACAGAGAAGGTGCTAGCAGGGAATTCTCTGCCTGCCTTTCCCCAGTGCTCTGCAAGCTCTCCAGGACAACAACAAATCTGGGGCTCTGTGCTTTCTTTCATTCTGAACAAGTGTTACTGTTTTCTGCACAAAAGCGATTCTGCGAAGCAATGTGAACAGGCACAGAGAAGGTACTAGCAGGGAATTCTCTGCCTGCCTTTCCCCAGTGCTCTGCAAGCTCTCCAGGACAACATAAAATCTGGGGCTCTGTGCTTTCTTTCGTTCTGAACAAGTGTTACTGTTTTCTGCACAAAAGCCTTTCTGCCAAGCAATGTGAACACTTGTGCTTCCCAGGCACAGAGAAGGTGCTAGCAGGGAATTCTCTGCCTGCCTTTCCCCAGTGCTCTGCAAGCTCTCCAGGACAACATAAAATCTGGGGCTCTGTGCTTTCTTTCGTTCTGAACAAGTGTTACTGTTTTCTGCACAAAAGCGATTCCGCGAAGCAATGTGAACACTTGTGCTTCCCAGGCACAGAGAAGGTGCTAGCAGGGAATTCTCTGCCTGCCTTTCCCCAGTGCTCTGCAAGCTCTCCAGGACAACATAAAATCTGGGGCTCTGTGCTTTCTTTCGTTCTGGACAAGTGTTACTGTTTTCTGCACAAAAGCGATTCTGCGAAGCAATGTGAACACTTGTGCTTCCCAGGCACAGAGAAGGTGCTAGCAGGGAATTCTCTGCCTGCCTTTCCCCAGTGCTCTGCAAGCTCTCCAGGACAACATAAAATCTGGGGCTCTGTGCTTTCTTTCGTTCTGAACAAGTGTTACTGTTTTCTGCACAAAAGCGATTCTGCGAAGCAATGTGAACACTTCTGCTTCCCAGGCACAGAGAAGGTGCTAGCAGGGAATTCTCTGCCTGCCTTTCCCCAGTGCTCTGCAAGCTCTCCAGGACAACAGCAAATCTGGGGCTCTGTGCTTTCTTTCGTTCTGAACAAGTGTTACTGTTTTCTGCACAAAAGCGATTCTGCGAAGCAATGTGAACACTTGTGCTTCCCAGGCACAGAGAAGGTGCTAGCAGGGAATTCTCTGCCTGCCTTTCCCCAGTGCTCTGCAAGCTCTCCAGGACAACATAAAATCTGGGGCTCTGTGCTTTCTTTCGTTCTGAACAAGTGTTACTGTTTTCTGCACAAAAGCGATTCTGCGAAGCAATGTGAACACTTCTGCTTCCCAGGCACAGAGAAGGTGCTAGCAGGGAATTCTCTGCCTGCCTTTCCCCAGTGCTCTGCAAGCTCTCCAGGACAACAGCAAATCTGGGGCTCTGTGCTTTCTTTCGTTCTGAACAAGTGTTACTGTTTTCTGCACAAAAGCGATTCTGCGAAGCAATGTGAACAGGCACAGAGAAGGTGCTAGCAGGGAATTCTCTGCCTGCCTTTCCCCAGTGCTCTGCAAGCTCTCCAGGACAACATAAAATCTGGGGCTCTGTGCTTTCTTTCGTTCTGAACAAGTGTTACTGTTTTCTGCACAAAAGCCTTTCTGCCAAGCAATGTGAACACTTGTGCTTCCCAGGCACAGAGAAGGTGCTAGCAGGGAATTCTCTGCCTGCCTTTCCCCAGTGCTCTGCAAGCTCTCCAGGACAGCAACAAATCTGGGGCTCTGTGCTTTCTTTCATTCTGAACAAGTGTTACTGTTTTCTGCACAAAAGCGATTCTGCGAAGCAATGTGAACAGGCACAGAGAAGGTACTAGCAGGGAATTCTCTGCCTGCCTTTCCCCAGTGCTCTGCAAGCTCTCCAGGACAACATAAAATCTGGGGCTCTGTGCTTTCTTTCGTTCTGAACAAGTGTTAGTGTTTTCTGCACAAAAGCGATTCTGCGAAGCAATGTGAACACTTCTGCTTCCCAGGCACAGAGAAGGTGCTAGCAGGGAATTCTCTGCCTGCCTTTCCCCAGTGCTCTGCAAGCTCTCCAGGACAACATAAAATCTGAGGCTCTGTGCTTTCTTTCATTCTGAACAAGTGTTACTGTTTTCTGCACAAAAGCGATTCTGCGAAGCAATGTGAACACTTGTGCTTCCCAGGCACAGAGAAGGTGCTAGCAGGGAATTCTCTGCCTGCCTTTCCCCAGTGCTCTGCAAGCTCTCCAGGACAACATAAAATCTGGGGCTCTGTGCTTTCTTTCGTTCTGAACAAGTGTTACTGTTTTCTGCACAAAAGCGATTCTGCGAAGCAATGTGAACACTTGTGCTTCCCAGGCACAGAGAAGGTGCTAGCAGGGAATTCTCTGCCTGCCTTTCCCCAGTGCTCTGCAAGCTCTCCAGGACAACATAAAATCTGGGGCTCTGTGCTTTCTTTCGTTCTGAACAAGTGTTACTGTTTTCTGCACAAAAGCGATTCTGCGAAGCAATGTGAACACATGTGCTTCCCAGGCACAGAGAAGGTGCTAGCAGGGAATTCTCTGCCTGCCTTTCCCCAGTGCTCTGCAAGCTCTCCAGGACAACATAAAATCTGGGGCTCTGTGCTTTCTTTCGTTCTGAACAAGTGTTACTGTTTTCTGCACAAAAGCGATTCTGCGAAGCAATGTGAACACTTGTGCTTCCCAGGCACAGAGAAGGTGCTAGCAGGGAATTCTCTGCCTGCCTTTCCCCAGTGCTCTGCAAGCTCTCCAGGACAACATAAAATCTGGGGCTCTGTGCTTTCTTTCGTTCTGAACAAGTGTTACTGTTTTCTGCACAAAAGCGATTCTGCGAAGCAATGTGAACACTTGTGCTTCCCAGGCACAGAGAAGGTGCTAGCAGGGAATTCTCTGCCTGCCTTTCCCCAGTGCTCTGCAAGCTCTCCAGGACAACATAAAATCTGGGGCTCTGTGCTTTCTTTCGTTCTGAACAAGTGTTACTGTTTTCTGCACAAAAGCGATTCTGCGAAGCAATGTGAACACTTGTGCTTCCCAGGCACAGAGAAGGTGCTAGCAGGGAATTCTCTGCCTGCCTTTCCCCAGTGCTCTGCAAGCTCTCCAGGACAACATAAAATCTGGGGCTCTGTGCTTTCTTTCGTTCTGAACAAGTGTTACTGTTTTCTGCACAAAAGCGATTCTGCCAAGCAATGTGAACAGGCACAGAGAAGGTGCTAGCAGGGAATTCTCTGCCTGCCTTTCCCCAGTGCTCTGCAAGCTCTCCAGGACAACATAAAATCTGGGGCTCTGTGCTTTCTTTCGTTCTGAACAAGTGTTACTGTTTTCTGCACAAAAGCGATTCTGCGAAGCAATGTGAACACTTCTGCTTCCCAGGCACAGAGAAGGTGCTAGCAGGGAATTCTCTGCCTGCCTTTCCCCAGTGCTCTGCAAGCTCTCCAGGACAACAGCAAATCTGGGGCTCTGTGCTTTCTTTCGTTCTGAACAAGTGTTACTGTTTTTCTGCACAAAAGCGATTCTGCGAAGCAATGTGAACACTTCTGCTTCCCAGGCACAGAGAAGGTGCTAGCAGGGAATTCTCTGCCTGCCTTTCCCCAGTGCTCTGCAAGCTCTCCAGGACAACATAAAATCTGGGGCTCTGTGCTTTCTTTCGTTCTGAACAAGTGTTACTGTTTTCTGCACAAAAGCCTTTCTGCCAAGCAATGTGAACACTTCTGCTTCCCAGGCACAGAGAAGGTGCTAGCAGGGAATTCTCTGCCTGCCTTTCCCCAGTGCTCTGCAAGCTCTCCAGGACAACATAAAATCTGGGGCTCTGTGCTTTCTTTCGTTCTGAACAAGTGTTACTGTTTTCTGCACAAAAGCGATTCTGCGAAGCAATGTGAACACTTCTGCTTCCCAGGCACAGAGAAGGTGCTAGCAGGGAATTCTCTGCCTGCCTTGCCCCAGTGCTCTGCAAGCTCTCCAGGACAACAGCAAATCTGGGGCTCTGTGCTTTCTTTCGTTCTGAACAAGTGTTACTGTTTTCTGCACAAAAGCGATTCTGCGAAGCAATGTGAACACTTGTGCTTCCCAGGCACAGAGAAGGTGCTAGCAGGGAATTCTCTGCCTGCCTTTCCCCAGTGCTCTGCAAGCTCTCCAGGACAACATAAAATCTGGGGCTCTGTGCTTTCTTTCGTTCTGAACAAGTGTTAGTGTTTTCTGCACAAAAGCGATTCTGCGAAGCAATGTGAACACTTCTGCTTCCCAGGCACAGAGAAGGTGCTAGCAGGGAATTCTCTGCCTGCCTTTCCCCAGTGCTCTGCAAGCTCTCCAGGACAACAACAAATCTGGGGTTCTGTGCTTTCTTTCATTCTGAACAAGTGTTACTGTTTTCTGCACAAAAGCGATTCTGCGAAGCAATGTGAACAGGCACAGAGAAGGTACTAGCAGGGAATTCTCTGCCTGCCTTTCCCCAGTGCTCTGCAAGCTCTCCAGGACAACAGCAAATCTGGGGCTCTGTGCTTTCTTTCGTTCTGAACAAGTGTTACTGTTTTCTGCACAAAAGCGATTCTGCGAAGCAATGTGAACACTTGTGCTTCCCAAGCACAGAGAAGGTGCTAGCAGGGAATTCTCTGCCTGCCTTTCCCCAGTGCTCTGCAAGCTCTCCAGGACAACATAAAATCTGGGGCTCTGTGCTTTCTTTCATTCTGAACAAGTGTTACTGTTTTCTGCACAAAAGCGATTCTGCGAAGCAATGTGAACACTTGTGCTTCCCAGGCACAGAGAAGGTGCTAGCAGGGAATTCTCTGCCTGCCTTTCCCCAGTGCTCTGCAAGCTCTCCAGGACAACATAAAATCTGGGGCTCTGTGCTTTCTTTCGTTCTGAACAAGTGTTACTGTTTTCTGCACAAAAGCGATTCTGCGAAGCAATGTGAACACTTGTGCTTCCCAGGCACAGAGAAGGTGCTAGCAGGGAATTCTCTGCCTGCCTTTCCCCAGTGCTCTGCAAGCTCTCCAGGACAACATAAAATCTGGGGCTCTGTGCTTTCTTTCGTTCTGAACAAGTGTTACTGTTTTCTGCACAAAAGCCTTTCTGCCAAGCAATGTGAACACTTGTGCTTCCCAGGCACAGAGAAGGTGCTAGCAGGGAATTCTCTGCCTGCCTTTCCCCAGTGCTCTGCAAGCTCTCCAGGACAACATAAAATCTGGGGCTCTGTGCTTTCTTTCGTTCTGAACAAGTGTTACTGTTTTCTGCACAAAAGCGATTCCGCGAAGCAATGTGAACACTTGTGCTTCCCAGGCACAGAGAAGGTGCTAGCAGGGAATTCTCTGCCTGCCTTTCCCCAGTGCTCTGCAAGCTCTCCAGGACAACATAAAATCTGGGGCTCTGTGCTTTCTTTCGTTCTGAACAAGTGTTACTGTTTTCTGCACAAAAGCGATTCTGCGAAGCAATGTGAACACTTGTGCTTCCCAGGCACAGAGAAGGTGCTAGCAGGGAATTCTCTGCCTGCCTTTCCCCAGTGCTCTGCAAGCTCTCCAGGACAACATAAAATCTGGGGCTCTGTGCTTTCTTTCGTTCTGAACAAGTGTTACTGTTTTCTGCACAAAAGCGATTCTGCGAAGCAATATGAACAGGCACAGAGAAGGTACTAGCAGGGAATTCTCTGCCTGCCTTTCCCCAGTGCTCTGCAAGCTCTCCAGGACAACATAAAATCTGGGGCTCTGTGCTTTCTTTCGTTCTGAACAAGTGTTAGTGTTTTCTGCACAAAAGCGATTCTGCGAAGCAATGTGAACACTTGTGCTTCCCAGGCAAAGAGAAGGTGCTAGCAGGGAATTCTCTGCCTGCCTTTCCCCAGTGCTCTGCAAGCTCTCCAGGACAACATAAAATCTGGGGCTCTGTGCTTTCTTTCGTTCTGAACAAGTGTTACTGTTTTCTGCACAAAAGCGATTCTGCGAAGCAATGTGAACACTTGTGCTTCCCAGGCACAGAGAAGGTGCTAGCAGGGAATTCTCTGCCTGCCTTTCCCCAGTGCTCTGCAAGCTCTCCAGGACAACATAAAATCTGGGGCTCTGTGCTTTCTTTCGTTCTGAACAAGTGTTACTGTTTTCTGCACAAAAGCGATTCTGCGAAGCAATGTGAACACTTGTGCTTCCCAGGCACAGAGAAGGTGCTAGCAGGGAATTCTCTGCCTGCCTTTCCCCAGTGCTCTGCAAGCTCTCCAGGACAACAGCAAATCTGGGGCTCTGTGCTTTCTTTCGTTCTGAACAAGTGTTACTGTTTTCTGCACAAAAGCGATTCTGCGAAGCAATGTGAACACTTGTGCTTCCCAGGCACAGAGAAGGTGCTAGCAGGGAATTCTCTGCCTGCCTTTCCCCAGTGCTCTGCAAGCTCTCCAGGACAACATAAAATCTGTTGCTCTGTGCTTTCTTTCGTTCTGAACAAGTGTTACTGTTTTCTGCACAAAAGCGATTCTGCGAAGCAATGTGAACAGGCACAGAGAAGGTGCTAGCAGGGAATTCTCTGCCTGCCTTTCCCCAGTGCTCTGCAAGCTCTCCAGGACAACATAAAATCTGGGGCTCTGTGCTTTCTTTCGTTCTGAACAAGTGTTACTGTTTTCTGCACAAAAGCGATTCTGCGAAGCAATGTGAACACTTCTGCTTCCCAGGCACAGAGAAGGTGCTAGCAGGGAATTCTCTGCCTGCCTTTCCCCAGTGCTCTGCAAGCTCTCCAGGACAACATAAAATCTGGGGCTCTGTGCTTTCTTTCATTCTGAACAAGTGTTACTGTTTTCTGCACAAAAGCGATTCTGCGAAGCAATGTGAACACTTGTGCTTCCCAGGCACAGAGAAGGTGCTAGCAGGGAATTCTCTGCCTGCCTTTCCCCAGTGCTCTGCAAGCTCTCCAGGACAACATAAAATCTGGGGCTCTGTGCTTTCTTTCGTTCTGAACAAGTGTTACTGTTTTCTGCACAAAAGCCTTTCTGCCAAGCAATGTGAACACTTGTGCTTCCCAGGCACAGAGAAGGTGCTAGCAGGGAATTCTCTGCCTGCCTTTCCCCAGTGCTCTGCAAGCTCTCCAGGACAACAACAAATCTGGGGCTCTGTGCTTTCTTTCATTCTGAACAAGTGTTACTGTTTTCTGCACAAAAGCGATTCTGCGAAGCAATGTGAACAGGCACAGAGAAGGTACTAGCAGGGAATTCTCTGCCTGCCTTTCCCCAGTGCTCTGCAAGCTCTCCAGGACAACATAAAATCTGAGGCTCTGTGCTTTCTTTCATTCTGAACAAGTGTTACTGTTTTCTGCACAAAAGCGATTCTGCGAAGCAATGTGAACACTTGTGCTTCCCAGGCACAGAGAAGGTGCTAGCAGGGAATTCTCTGCCTGCCTTTCCCCAGTGCTCTGCAAGCTCTCCAGGACAACATAAAATCTGGGGCTCTGTGCTTTCTTTCGTTCTGAACAAGTGTTACTGTTTTCTGCACAAAAGCGATTCTGCGAAGCAATGTGAACACTTGTGCTTCCCAGGCACAGAGAAGGTGCTAGCAGGGAATTCTCTGCCTGCCTTTCCCCAGTGCTCTGCAAGCTCTCCAGGACAACATAAAATCTGGGGCTCTGTGCTTTCTTTCGTTCTGAACAAGTGTTACTGTTTTCTGCACAAAAGCGATTCTGCGAAGCAATGTGAACACTTGTGCTTCCCAGGCACAGAGAAGGTGCTAGCAGGGAATTCTCTGCCTGCCTTTCCCCAGTGCTCTGCAAGCTCTCCAGGACAACATAAAATCTGGGGCTCTGTGCTTTCTTTCGTTCTGAACAAGTGTTACTGTTTTCTGCACAAAAGCGATTCTGCGAAGCAATGTGAACACTTCTGCTTCCCAGGCACAGAGAAGGTGCTAGCAGGGAATTCTCTGCCTGCCTTTCCCCAGTGCTCTGCAAGCTCTCCAGGACAACAGCAAATCTGGGGCTCTGTGCTTTCTTTCGTTCTGAACAAGTGTTACTGTTTTCTACACAAAAGCGATTCTGCGAAGCAATGTGAACACTTGTGCTTCCCAGGCAAAGAGAAGGTGCTAGCAGGGAATTCTCTGCCTGCCTTTCCCCAGTGCTCTGCAAGCTCTCCAGGACAACATAAAATCTGGGGCTCTGTGCTTTCTTTCGTTCTGAACAAGTGTTACTGTTTTCTGCACAAAAGCGATTCTGCGAAGCAATGTGAACACTTGTGCTTCCCAGGCACAGAGAAGGTGCTAGCAGGGAATTCTCTGCCTGCCTTTCCCCAGTGCTCTGCAAGCTCTCCAGGACAACATAAAATCTGGGGCTCTGTGCTTTCTTTCGTTCTGAACAAGTGTTACTGTTTTCTGCACAAAAGCGATTCTGCGAAGCAATGTGAACACTTCTGCTTCCCAGGCACAGAGAAGGTGCTAGCAGGGAATTCTCTGCCTGCCTTTCCCCAGTGCTCTGCAAGCTCTCCAGGACAACAGCAAATCTGGGGCTCTGTGCTTTCTTTCGTTCTGAACAAGTGTTACTGTTTTCTGCACAAAAGCGATTCTGCGAAGCAATGTGAACACTTGTGCTTCCCAGGCACAGAGAAGGTGCTAGCAGGGAATTCTCTGCCTGCCTTTCCCCAGTGCTCTGCAAGCTCTCCAGGACAACATAAAATCTGTTGCTCTGTGCTTTCTTTCGTTCTGAACAAGTGTTACTGTTTTCTGCACAAAAGCGATTCTGCGAAGCAATGTGAACAGGCACAGAGAAGGTGCTAGCAGGGAATTCTCTGCCTGCCTTTCCCCAGTGCTCTGCAAGCTCTCCAGGACAACATAAAATCTGGGGCTCTGTGCTTTCTTTCGTTCTGAACAAGTGTTACTGTTTTCTGCACAAAAGCGATTCTGCGAAGCAATGTGAACACTTCTGCTTCCCAGGCACAGAGAAGGTGCTAGCAGGGAATTCTCTGCCTGCCTTTCCCCAGTGCTCTGCAAGCTCTCCAGGACAACATAAAATCTGGGGCTCTGTGCTTTCTTTCATTCTGAACAAGTGTTACTGTTTTCTGCACAAAAGCGATTCTGCGAAGCAATGTGAACACTTGTGCTTCCCAGGCACACAGAAGGTGCTAGCAGGGAATTCTCTGCCTGCCTTTCCCCAGTGCTCTGCAAGCTCTCCAGGACAACATAAAATCTGGGGCTCTGTGCTTTCTTTCGTTCTGAACAAGTGTTACTGTTTTCTGCACAAAAGCCTTTCTGCCAAGCAATGTGAACACTTGTGCTTCCCAGGCACAGAGAAGGTGCTAGCAGGGAATTCTCTGCCTGCCTTTCCCCAGTGCTCTGCAAGCTCTCCAGGACAACAACAAATCTGGGGCTCTGTGCTTTCTTTCATTCTGAACAAGTGTTACTGTTTTCTGCACAAAAGCGATTCTGCGAAGCAATGTGAACAGGCACAGAGAAGGTACTAGCAGGGAATTCTCTGCCTGCCTTTCCCCAGTGCTCTGCAAGCTCTCCAGGACAACATAAAATCTGGGGCTCTGTGCTTTCTTTCGTTCTGAACAAGTGTTAGTGTTTTCTGCACAAAAGCGATTCTGCGAAGCAATGTGAACACTTCTGCTTCCCAGGCACAGAGAAGGTGCTAGCAGGGAATTCTCTGCCTGCCTTTCCCCAGTGCTCTGCAAGCTCTCCAGGACAACATAAAATCTGAGGCTCTGTGCTTTCTTTCATTCTGAACAAGTGTTACTGTTTTCTGCACAAAAGCGATTCTGCGAAGCAATGTGAACACTTGTGCTTCCCAGGCACAGAGAAGGTGCTAGCAGGGAATTCTCTGCCTGCCTTTCCCCAGTGCTCTGCAAGCTCTCCAGGACAACATAAAATCTGGGGCTCTGTGCTTTCTTTCGTTCTGAACAAGTGTTACTGTTTTCTGCACAAAAGCGATTCTGCGAAGCAATGTGAACACTTGTGCTTCCCAGGCACAGAGAAGGTGCTAGCAGGGAATTCTCTGCCTGCCTTTCCCCAGTGCTCTGCAAGCTCTCCAGGACAACATAAAATCTGGGGCTCTGTGCTTTCTTTCGTTCTGAACAAGTGTTACTGTTTTCTGCACAAAAGCGATTCTGCGAAGCAATGTGAACACTTCTGCTTCCCAGGCACAGAGAAGGTGCTAGCAGGGAATTCTCTGCCTGCCTTTCCCCAGTGCTCTGCAAGCTCTCCAGGACAACATAAAATCTGGGGCTCTGTGCTTTCTTTCGTTCTGAACAAGTGTTACTGTTTTCTGCACAAAAGCGATTCTGCGAAGCAATGTGAACACTTCTGCTTCCCAGGCACAGAGAAGGTGCTAGCAGGGAATTCTCTGCCTGCCTTTCCCCAGTGCTCTGCAAGCTCTCCAGGACAACAGCAAATCTGGGGCTCTGTGCTTTCTTTCGTTCTGAACAAGTGTTACTGTTTTCTACACAAAAGCGATTCTGCGAAGCAATGTGAACACTTGTGCTTCCCAGGCACACAGAAGGTGCTAGCAGGGAATTCTCTGCCTGCCTTTCCCCAGTGCTCTGCAAGCTCTCCAGGACAACATAAAATCTGGGGCTCTGTGCTTTCTTTCGTTCTGAACAAGTGTTAGTGTTTTCTGCACAAAAGCGATTCTGCGAAGCAATGTGAACACTTGTGCTTCCCAGGCACAGAGAAGGTGCTAGCAGGGAATTCTCTGCCTGCCTTTCCCCAGTGCTCTGCAAGCTCTCCAGGACAACATAAAATCTGGGGCTCTGTGCTTTCTTTCGTTCTGAACAAGTGTTACTGTTTTCTGCACAAAAGCGATTCTGCGAAGCAATATGAACAGGCACAGAGAAGGTACTAGCAGGGAATTCTCTGCCTGCCTTTCCCCAGTGCTCTGCAAGCTCTCCAGGACAACATAAAATCTGGGGCTCTGTGCTTTCTTTCGTTCTGAACAAGTGTTACTGTTTTCTGCACAAAAGCGATTCTGCGAAGCAATGTGAACACTTGTGCTTCCCAGGCACAGAGAAGGTGCTAGCAGGGAATTCTCTGCCTGCCTTTCCCCAGTGCTCTGCAAGCTCTCCAGGACAACATAAAATCTGTTGCTCTGTGCTTTCTTTCGTTCTGAACAAGTGTTACTGTTTTCTACACAAAAGCGATTCTGCGAAGCAATGTGAACACTTCTGCTTCCCAGGCACACAGAAGGTGCTAGCAGGGAATTCTCTGCCTGCCTTTCCCCAGTGCTCTGCAAGCTCTCCAGGACAACATAAAATCTGGGGCTCTGTGCTTTCTTTCGTTCTGAACAAGTGTTACTGTTTTCTGAACAAAAGCCTTTCTGCCAAGCAATGTGAACACTTGTGCTTCCCAGGCACAGAGAAGGTGCTAGCAGGGAATTCTCTGCCTGCCTTTCCCCAGTGCTCTGCAAGCTCTCCAGGACAACATAAAATCTGGGGCTCTGTGCTTTCTTTCGTTCTGAACAAGTGTTACTGTTTTCTGCACAAAAGCGATTCTGCGAAGCAATGTGAACACTTGTGCTTCCCAGGCACAGAGAAGGTGCTAGCAGGGAATTCTCTGCCTGCCTTTCCCCAGTGCTCTGCAAGCTCTCCAGGACAACAGCAAATCTGGGGCTCTGTGCTTTCTTTCGTTCTGAACAAGTGTTACTGTTTTCTGCACAAAAGCGATTCTGCGAAGCAATGTGAACACTTGTGCTTCCCAGGCACAGAGAAGGTGCTAGCAGGGAATTCTCTGCCTGCCTTTCCCCAGTGCTCTGCAAGCTCTCCAGGACAACATAAAATCTGGGGCTCTGTGCTTTCTTTCGTTCTGAACAAGTGTTAGTGTTTTCTGCACAAAAGCGATTCTGCGAAGCAATGTGAACACTTGTGCTTCCCAGGCACAGAGAAGGTGCTAGCAGGGAATTCTCTGCCTGCCTTTCCCCAGTGCTCTGCAAGCTCTCCAGGACAACATAAAATCTGGGGCTCTGTGCTTTCTTTCGTTCTGAACAAGTGTTACTGTTTTCTGCACAAAAGCGATTCTGCGAAGCAATGTGAACACTTGTGCTTCCCAGGCACAGAGAAGGTGCTAGCAGGGAATTCTCTGCCTGCCTTTCCCCAGTGCTCTGCAAGCTCTCCAGGACAACATAAAATCTGGGGCTCTGTGCTTTCTTTCGTTCTGAACAAGTGTTACTGTTTTCTGCACAAAAGCGATTCTGCGAAGCAATGTGAACAGGAACAGAGAAGGTGCTAGCAGGGAATTCTCTGCCTGCCTTTCCCCAGTGCTCTGCAAGCTCTCCAGGACAACAGCAAATCTGGGGCTCTGTGCTTTCTTTCGTTCTGAACAAGTGTTACTGTTTTCTGCACAAAAGCGATTCTGCGAAGCAATGTGAACAGGCACAGAGAAGGTGCTAGCAGGGAATTCTCTGCCTGCCTTTCCCCAGTGCTCTGCAAGCTCTCCAGGACAACAGCAAATCTGGGGCTCTGTGCTTTCTTTCGTTCTGAACAAGTGTTACTGTTTTCTGCACAAAAGCGATTCTGCGAAGCAATGTGAACACTTGTGCTTCCCAAGCACAGAGAAGGTGCTAGCAGGGAATTCTCTGCCTGCCTTTCCCCAGTGCTCTGCAAGCTCTCCAGGACAACAGCAAATCTGGGGCTCTGTGCTTTCTTTCGTTCTGAACAAGTGTTACTGTTTTCTGCACAAAAGCGATTCTGCGAAGCAATGTGAACACTTGTGCTTCCCAGGCACAGAGAAGGTGCTAGCAGGGAATTCTCTGCCTGCCTTTCCCCAGTGCTCTGCAAGCTCTCCAGGACAACATAAAATCTGGGGCTCTGTGCTTTCTTTCGTTCTGAACAAGTGTTACTGTTTTCTGCACAAAAGCGATTCTGCGAAGCAATGTGAACACTTGTGCTTCCCAGGCACAGAGAAGGTGCTAGCAGGGAATTCTCTGCCTGCCTTGCCCCAGTGCTCTGCAAGCTCTCCAGGACAACAGCAAATCTGGGGCTCTGTGCTTTCTTTCGTTCTGAACAAGTGTTACTGTTTTCTGCACAAAAGCGATTCTGCGAAGCAATGTGAACACTTGTGCTTCCCAGGCACAGAGAAGGTGCTAGCAGGGAATTCTCTGCCTGCCTTTCCCCAGTGCTCTGCAAGCTCTCCAGGACAACATAAAATCTGTTGCTCTGTGCTTTCTTTCGTTCTGAACAAGTGTTACTGTTTTCTGCACAAAAGCGATTCTGCGAAGCAATGTGAACAGGCACAGAGAAGGTGCTAGCAGGGAATTCTCTGCCTGCCTTGCCCCAGTGCTCTGCAAGCTCTCCAGGACAACAGCAAATCTGGGGCTCTGTGCTTTCTTTCGTTCTGAACAAGTGTTACTGTTTTCTGCACAAAAGCGATTCTGCGAAGCAATGTGAACACTTGTGCTTCCCAGGCACAGAGAAGGTGCTAGCAGGGAATTCTCTGCCTGCCTTTCCCCAGTGCTCTGCAAGCTCTCCAGGACAACATAAAATCTGGGGCTCTGTGCTTTCTTTCATTCTGAACAAGTGTTACTGTTTTCTGCACAAAAGCGATTCTGCGAAGCAATGTGAACACTTGTGCTTCCCAGGCACAGAGAAGGTGCTAGCAGGGAATTCTCTGCCTGCCTTTCCCCAGTGCTCTGCAAGCTCTCCAGGACAACATAAAATCTGGGGCTCTGTGCTTTCTTTCGTTCTGAACAAGTGTTACTGTTTTCTGCACAAAAGCGATTCCGCGAAGCAATGTGAACACTTGTGCTTCCCAGGCACAGAGAAGGTGCTAGCAGGGAATTCTCTGCCTGCCTTTCCCCAGTGCTCTGCAAGCTCTCCAGGACAACATAAAATCTGGGGCTCTGTGCTTTCTTTCGTTCTGAACAAGTGTTACTGTTTTCTGCACAAAAGCGATTCTGCGAAGCAATGTGAACAGGCACAGAGAAGGTGCTAGCAGGGAATTCTCTGCCTGCCTTTCCCCAGTGCTCTGCAAGCTCTCCAGGACAACAGCAAATCTGGGGCTCTGTGCTTTCTTTCGTTCTGAACAAGTGTTACTGTTTTCTGCACAAAAGCGATTCTGCGAAGCAATGTGAACAGGCACAGAGAAGGTGCTAGCAGGGAATTCTCTGCCTGCCTTTCCCCAGTGCTCTGCAAGCTCTCCAGGACAACAGCAAATCTGGGGCTCTGTGCTTTCTTTCGTTCTGAACAAGTGTTACTGTTTTCTGCACAAAAGCGATTCTGCTAAGCAATGTGAACACTTGTGCTTCCCAGGCACAGAGAAGGTGCTAGCAGGGAATTCTCTGCCTGCCTTTCCCCAGTGCTCTGCAAGCTCTCCAGGACAACATAAAATCTGGGGCTCTGTGCTTTCTTTCGTTCTGAACAAGTGTTAGTGTTTTCTGCACAAAAGCGATTCTGCGAAGCAATGTGAACACTTGTGCTTCCCAGGCACAGAGAAGGTGCTAGCAGGGAATTCTCTGCCTGCCTTTCCCCAGTGCTCTGCAAGCTCTCCAGGACAACATAAAATCTGGGGCTCTGTGCTTTCTTTCGTTCTGAACAAGTGTTACTGTTTTCTGCACAAAAGCCTTTCTGCCAAGCAATGTGAACAGGCACAGAGAAGGTGCTAGCAGGGAATTCTCTGCCTGCCTTTCCCCAGTGCTCTGCAAGCTCTCCAGGACAACAGCAAATCTGGGGCTCTGTGCTTTCTTTCGTTCTGAACAAGTGTTAGTGTTTTCTGCACAAAAGCGATTCTGCGAAGCAATGTGAACACTTGTGCTTCCCAGGCACAGAGAAGGTGCTAGCAGGGAATTCTCTGCCTGCCTTTCCCCAGTGCTCTGCAAGCTCTCCAGGACAACATAAAATCTGGGGCTCTGTGCTTTCTTTCGTTCTGAACAAGTGTTACTGTTTTCTGCACAAAAGCGATTCTGCGAAGCAATGTGAACAGGCACAGAGAAGGTGCTAGCAGGGAATTCTCTGCCTGCCTTTCCCCAGTGCTCTGCAAGCTCTCCAGGACAACAGCAAATCTGGGGCTCTGTGCTTTCTTTCGTTCTGAACAAGTGTTACTGTTTTCTGCACAAAAGCGATTCTGCGAAGCAATGTGAACAGGCACAGAGAAGGTGCTAGCAGGGAATTCTCTGCCTGCCTTTCCCCAGTGCTCTGCAAGCTCTCCAGGACAACATAAAATCTGGGGCTCTGTGCTTTCTTTCGTTCTGAACAAGTGTTACTGTTTTCTGCACAAAAGCGATTCTGCGAAGCAATGTGAACACTTGTGCTTCCCAGGCACAGAGAAGGTGCTAGCAGGGAATTCTCTGCCTGCCTTTCCCCAGTGCTCTGCAAGCTCTCCAGGACAACATAAAATCCGGGGCTCTGTGCTTTCTTTCGTTCTGAACAAGTGTTACTGTTTTCTGCACAAAAGCCTTTCTGCCAAGCAATGTGAACAGGCACAGAGAAGGTGCTAGCAGGGAATTCTCTGCCTGCCTTTCCCCAGTGCTCTGCAAGCTCTCCAGGACAACAGCAAATCTGGGGCTCTGTGCTTTCTTTCGTTCTGAACAAGTGTTACTGTTTTCTGCACAAAAGCGATTCTGCGAAGCAATGTGAACACTTCTGCTTCCCAGGCACAGAGAAGGTGCTAGCAGGGAATTCTCTGCCTGCCTTTCCCCAGTGCTCTGCAAGCTCTCCAGGACAACATAAAATCTGGGGCTCTGTGCTTTCTTTCGTTCTGAACAAGTGTTACTGTTTTCTGCACAAAAGCGATTCTGCGAAGCAATGTGAACACTTGTGCTTCCCAGGCACAGAGAAGGTGCTAGCAGGGAATTCTCTGCCTGCCTTTCCCCAGTGCTCTGCAAGCTCTCCAGGACAACATAAAATCTGGGGCTCTGTGCTTTCTTTCGTTCTGAACAAGTGTTAGTGTTTTCTGCACAAAAGCGATTCTGCGAAGCAATGTGAACACTTCTGCTTCCCAGGCACAGAGAAGGTGCTAGCAGGGAATTCTCTGCCTGCCTTTCCCCAGTGCTCTGCAAGCTCTCCAGGACAACATAAAATCTGTTGCTCTGTGCTTTCTTTCGTTCTGAACAAGTGTTACTGTTTTCTGCACAAAAGCGATTCTGCGAAGCAATGTGAACAGGCACAGAGAAGGTGCTAGCAGGGAATTCTCTGCCTGCCTTTCCCCAGTGCTCTGCAAGCTCTCCAGGACAACAGCAAATCTGGGGCTCTGTGCTTTCTTTCGTTCTGAACAAGTGTTAGTGTTTTCTGCACAAAAGCGATTCTGCGAAGCAATGTGAACAGGCACAGAGAAGGTGCTAGCAGGGAATTCTCTGCCTGCCTTTCCCCAGTGCTCTGCAAGCTCTCCAGGACAACAGCAAATCTGGGGCTCTGTGCTTTCTTTCGTTCTGAACAAGTGTTACTGTTTTCTGCACAAAAGCGATTCTGCGAAGCAATGTGAACACTTGTGCTTCCCAAGCACAGAGAAGGTGCTAGCAGGGAATTCTCTGCCTGCCTTTCCCCAGTGCTCTGCAAGCTCTCCAGGACAACAGCGAATCTGGGGCTCTGTGCTTTCTTTCGTTCTGAACAAGTGTTACTGTTTTCTGCACAAAAGCGATTCTGCGAAGCAATGTGAACACTTGTGCTTCCCAGGCACAGAGAAGGTGCTAGCAGGGAATTCTCTGCCTGCCTTTCCCCAGTGCTCTGCAAGCTCTCCAGGACAACATAAAATCTGGGGCTCTGTGCTTTCTTTCGTTCTGAACAAGTGTTACTGTTTTCTGCACAAAAGCGATTCTGCGAAGCAATGTGAACACTTGTGCTTCCCAGGCACAGAGAAGGTGCTAGCAGGGAATTCTCTGCCTGCCTTTCCCCAGTGCTCTGCAAGCTCTCCAGGACAACATAAAATCTGGGGCTCTGTGCTTTCTTTCGTTCTGAACAAGTGTTAGTGTTTTCTGCACAAAAGCGATTCTGCGAAGCAATGTGAACACTTGTGCTTCCCAGGCACAGAGAAGGTGCTAGCAGGGAATTCTCTGCCTGCCTTTCCCCAGTGCTCTGCAAGCTCTCCAGGACAACATAAAATCTGTTGCTCTGTGCTTTCTTTCGTTCTGAACAAGTGTTACTGTTTTCTGCACAAAAGCGATTCTGCCAAGCAATGTGAACAGGCACAGAGAAGGTGCTAGCAGGGAATTCTCTGCCTGCCTTTCCCCAGTGCTCTGCAAGCTCTCCAGGACAACAGCAAATCTGGGGCTCTGTGCTTTCTTTCGTTCTGAACAAGTGTTACTGTTTTCTGCACAAAAGCGATTCTGCGAAGCAATGTGAACAGGCACAGAGAAGGTGCTAGCAGGGAATTCTCTGCCTGCCTTTCCCCAGTGCTCTGCAAGCTCTCCAGGACAACAGCAAATCTGGGGCTCTGTGCTTTCTTTCGTTCTGAACAAGTGTTACTGTTTTCTGCACAAAAGCGATTCTGCGAAGCAATGTGAACACTTGTGCTTCCCAAGCACAGAGAAGGTGCTAGCAGGGAATTCTCTGCCTGCCTTTCCCCAGTGCTCTGCAAGCTCTCCAGGACAACATAAAATCTGGGGCTCTGTGCTTTCTTTCGTTCTGAACAAGTGTTAGTGTTTTCTGCACAAAAGCGATTCTGCGAAGCAATGTGAACACTTGTGCTTCCCAGGCACAGAGAAGGTGCTAGCAGGGAATTCTCTGCCTGCCTTTCCCCAGTGCTCTGCAAGCTCTCCAGGACAACATAAAATCTGGGGCTCTGTGCTTTCTTTCGTTCTGAACAAGTGTTACTGTTTTCTGCACAAAAGCGATTCTGCGAAGCAATGTGAACACTTGTGCTTCCCAGGCACAGAGAAGGTGCTAGCAGGGAATTCTCTGCCTGCCTTGCCCCAGTGCTCTGCAAGCTCTCCAGGACAACAGCAAATCTGGGGCTCTGTGCTTTCTTTCGTTCTGAACAAGTGTTACTGTTTTCTGCACAAAAGCGATTCTGCGAAGCAATGTGAACACTTGTGCTTCCCAGGCACAGAGAAGGTGCTAGCAGGGAATTCTCTGCCTGCCTTTCCCCAGTGCTCTGCAAGCTCTCCAGGACAACATAAAATCTGGGGCTCTGTGCTTTCTTTCGTTCTGAACAAGTGTTAGTGTTTTCTGCACAAAAGCGATTCTGCGAAGCAATGTGAACACTTGTGCTTCCCAGGCACAGAGAAGGTGCTAGCAGGGAATTCTCTGCCTGCCTTTCCCCAGTGCTCTGCAAGCTCTCCAGGACAACATAAAATCTGGGGCTCTGTGCTTTCTTTCGTTCTGAACAAGTGTTACTGTTTTCTGCACAAAAGCGATTCTGCCAAGCAATGTGAACAGGCACAGAGAAGGTGCTAGCAGGGAATTCTCTGCCTGCCTTTCCCCAGTGCTCTGCAAGCTCTCCAGGACAACATAAAATCTGGGGCTCTGTGCTTTCTTTCGTTCTGAACAAGTGTTACTGTTTTCTGCACAAAAGCGATTCTGCGAAGCAATGTGAACACTTCTGCTTCCCAGGCACAGAGAAGGTGCTAGCAGGGAATTCTCTGCCTGCCTTTCCCCAGTGCTCTGCAAGCTCTCCAGGACAACAGCAAATCTGGGGCTCTGTGCTTTCTTTCGTTCTGAACAAGTGTTACTGTTTTTCTGCACAAAAGCGATTCTGCGAAGCAATGTGAACACTTCTGCTTCCCAGGCACAGAGAAGGTGCTAGCAGGGAATTCTCTGCCTGCCTTTCCCCAGTGCTCTGCAAGCTCTCCAGGACAACATAAAATCTGGGGCTCTGTGCTTTCTTTCGTTCTGAACAAGTGTTACTGTTTTCTGCACAAAAGCCTTTCTGCCAAGCAATGTGAACACTTGTGCTTCCCAGGCACAGAGAAGGTGCTAGCAGGGAATTCTCTGCCTGCCTTTCCCCAGTGCTCTGCAAGCTCTCCAGGACAACATAAAATCTGGGGCTCTGTGCTTTCTTTCGTTCTGAACAAGTGTTACTGTTTTCTGCACAAAAGCGATTCTGCGAAGCAATGTGAACACTTCTGCTTCCCAGGCACAGAGAAGGTGCTAGCAGGGAATTCTCTGCCTGCCTTTCCCCAGTGCTCTGCAAGCTCTCCAGGACAACATAAAATCTGGTGCTCTGTGCTTTCTTTCGTTCTGAACAACTGTTACTGTTTTCTGCACAAAAGCGATTCTGCGAAGCAATGTGAACACTTGTGCTTCCCAGGCACAGAGAAGGTGCTAGCAGGGAATTCTCTGCCTGCCTTTCCCCAGTGCTCTGCAAGCTCTCCAGGACAACATAAAATCTGGGGCTCTGTGCTTTCTTTCGTTCTGAACAAGTGTTAGTGTTTTCTGCACAAAAGCGATTCTGCGAAGCAATGTGAACACTTGTGCTTCCCAGGCACAGAGAAGGTGCTAGCAGGGAATTCTCTGCCTGCCTTTCCCCAGTGCTCTGCAAGCTCTCCAGGACAACATAAAATCTGGGGCTCTGTGCTTTCTTTCGTTCTGAACAAGTGTTACTGTTTTCTGCACAAAAGCGATTCTGCCAAGCAATGTGAACAGGCACAGAGAAGGTGCTAGCAGGGAATTCTCTGCCTGCCTTTCCCCAGTGCTCTGCAAGCTCTCCAGGACAACATAAAATCTGGGGCTCTGTGCTTTCTTTCGTTCTGAACAAGTGTTACTGTTTTCTGCACAAAAGCGATTCTGCGAAGCAATGTGAACACTTCTGCTTCCCAGGCACAGAGAAGGTGCTAGCAGGGAATTCTCTGCCTGCCTTTCCCCAGTGCTCTGCAAGCTCTCCAGGACAACAGCAAATCTGGGGCTCTGTGCTTTCTTTCGTTCTGAACAAGTGTTACTGTTTTTCTGCACAAAAGCGATTCTGCGAAGCAATGTGAACACTTCTGCTTCCCAGGCACAGAGAAGGTGCTAGCAGGGAATTCTCTGCCTGCCTTTCCCCAGTGCTCTGCAAGCTCTCCAGGACAACATAAAATCTGGGGCTCTGTGCTTTCTTTCGTTCTGAACAAGTGTTACTGTTTTCTGCACAAAAGCGATTCTGCGAAGCAATGTGAACACTTGTGCTTCCCAGGCACAGAGAAGGTGCTAGCAGGGAATTCTCTGCCTGCCTTTCCCCAGTGCTCTGCAAGCTCTCCAGGACAACATAAAATCTGGGGCTCTGTGCTTTCTTTCGTTCTGAACAAGTGTTACTGTTTTCTGCACAAAAGCGATTCTGCGAAGCAATGTGAACACTTCTGCTTCCCAGGCACAGAGAAGGTGCTAGCAGGGAATTCTCTGCCTGCCTTTCCCCAGTGCTCTGCAAGCTCTCCAGGACAACAGCAAATCTGGGGCTCTGTGCTTTCTTTCGTTCTGAACAAGTGTTACTGTTTTCTGCACAAAAGCGATTCTGCGAAGCAATGTGAACACTTCTGCTTCCCAGGCACAGAGAAGGTGCTAGCAGGGAATTCTCTGCCTGCCTTTCCCCAGTGCTCTGCAAGCTCTCCAGGACAACATAAAATCTGGGGCTCTGTGCTTTCTTTCGTTCTGAACAAGTGTTACTGTTTTCTGCACAAAAGCGATTCTGCGAAGCAATGTGAACACTTGTGCTTCCCAGGCACACAGAAGGTGCTAGCAGGGAATTCTCTGCCTGCCTTTCCCCAGTGCTCTGCAAGCTCTCCAGGACAACATAAAATCTGGGGCTCTGTGCTTTCTTTCGTTCTGAACAAGTGTTACTGTTTTCTGCACAAAAGCGATTCTGCGAAGCAATGTGAACACTTGTGCTTCCCAGGCACAGAGAAGGTGCTAGCAGGGAATTCTCTGCCTGCCTTTCCCCAGTGCTCTGCAAGCTCTCCAGGACAACAACAAATCTGGGGCTCTGTGCTTTCTTTCATTCTGAACAAGTGTTACTGTTTTCTGCACAAAAGCGATTCTGCGAAGCAATGTGAACAGGCACAGAGAAGGTACTAGCAGGGAATTCTCTGCCTGCCTTTCCCCAGTGCTCTGCAAGCTCTCCAGGACAACATAAAATCTGGGGCTCTGTGCTTTCTTTCGTTCTGAACAAGTGTTAGTGTTTTCTGCACAAAAGCGATTCTGCGAAGCAATGTGAACACTTGTGCTTCCCAGGCACAGAGAAGGTGCTAGCAGGGAATTCTCTGCCTGCCTTTCCCCAGTGCTCTGCAAGCTCTCCAGGACAACATAAAATCTGGGGCTCTGTGCTTTCTTTCATTCTGAACAAGTGTTACTGTTTTCTGCACAAAAGCGATTCTGCGAAGCAATGTGAACACTTGTGCTTCCCAGGCACAGAGAAGGTGCTAGCAGGGAATTCTCTGCCTGCCTTTCCCCAGTGCTCTGCAAGCTCTCCAGGACAACATAAAATCTGGGGCTCTGTGCTTTCTTTCGTTCTGAACAAGTGTTACTGTTTTCTGCACAAAAGCGATTCTGCGAAGCAATGTGAACACTTGTGCTTCCCAGGCACAGAGAAGGTGCTAGCAGGGAATTCTCTGCCTGCCTTTCCCCAGTGCTCTGCAAGCTCTCCAGGACAACATAAAATCTGGGGCTCTGTGCTTTCTTTCGTTCTGAACAAGTGTTACTGTTTTCTGCACAAAAGCGATTCTGCGAAGCAATGTGAACACTTGTGCTTCCCAGGCACAGAGAAGGTGCTAGCAGGGAATTCTCTGCCTGCCTTTCCCCAGTGCTCTGCAAGCTCTCCAGGACAACATAAAATCTGGGGCTCTGTGCTTTCTTTCGTTCTGAACAAGTGTTACTGTTTTCTGCACAAAAGCGATTCCGCGAAGCAATGTGAACACTTGTGCTTCCCAGGCACAGAGAAGGTGCTAGCAGGGAATTCTCTGCCTGCCTTTCCCCAGTGCTCTGCAAGCTCTCCAGGACAACATAAAATCTGGGGCTCTGTGCTTTCTTTTGATCTGAACAAGTGTTACTGTTTTCTGCACAAAAGCGATTCTGCGAAGCAATGTGAACACTTGTGCTTCCCAGGCACAGAGAAGGTGCTAGCAGGGAATTCTCTGCCTGCCTTTCCCCAGTGCTCTGCAAGCTCTCCAGGACAACATAAAATCTGGGGCTCTGTGCTTTCTTTCGTTCTGAACAAGTGTTACTGTTTTCTGCACAAAAGCGATTCTGCGAAGCAATATGAACAGGCACAGAGAAGGTACTAGCAGGGAATTCTCTGCCTGCCTTTCCCCAGTGCTCTGCAAGCTCTCCAGGACAACATAAAATCTGGGGCTCTGTGCTTTCTTTCGTTCTGAACAAGTGTTAGTGTTTTCTGCACAAAAGCGATTCTGCGAAGCAATGTGAACACTTGTGCTTCCCAGGCACAGAGAAGGTGCTAGCAGGGAATTCTCTGCCTGCCTTTCCCCAGTGCTCTGCAAGCTCTCCAGGACAACATAAAATCTGGGGCTCTGTGCTTTCTTTCGTTCTGAACAAGTGTTACTGTTTTCTGCACAAAAGCGATTCTGCGAAGCAATGTGAACACTTGTGCTTCCCAGGCACAGAGAAGGTGCTAGCAGGGAATTCTCTGCCTGCCTTTCCCCAGTGCTCTGCAAGCTCTCCAGGACAACATAAAATCTGGGGCTCTGTGCTTTCTTTCGTTCTGAACAAGTGTTACTGTTTTCTGCACAAAAGCGATTCTGCGAAGCAATGTGAACACTTGTGCTTCCCAGGCACAGAGAAGGTGCTAGCAGGGAATTCTCTGCCTGCCTTTCCCCAGTGCTCTGCAAGCTCTCCAGGACAACATAAAATCTGGGGCTCTGTGCTTTCTTTCGTTCTGAACAAGTGTTACTGTTTTCTGCACAAAAGCGATTCTGCGAAGCAATGTGAACACTTGTGCTTCCCAGGCACACAGAAGGTGCTAGCAGGGAATTCTCTGCCTGCCTTTCCCCAGTGCTCTGCAAGCTCTCCAGGACAACATAAAATCTGGGGCTCTGTGCTTTCTTTCGTTCTGAACAAGTGTTACTGTTTTCTGCACAAAAGCGATTCTGCGAAGCAATGTGAACAGGCACAGAGAAGGTGCTAGCAGGGAATTCTCTGCCTGCCTTTCCCCAGTGCTCTGCAAGCTCTCCAGGACAACATAAAATCTGGGGCTCTGTGCTTTCTTTCGTTCTGAACAAGTGTTACTGTTTTCTGCACAAAAGCGATTCTGCGAAGCAATGTGAACACTTCTGCTTCCCAGGCACAGAGAAGGTGCTAGCAGGGAATTCTCTGCCTGCCTTTCCCCAGTGCTCTGCAAGCTCTCCAGGACAACATAAAATCTGGGGCTCTGTGCTTTCTTTCGTTCTGAACAAGTGTTACTGTTTTCTGCACAAAAGCGATTCTGCGAAGCAATGTGAACACTTGTGCTTCCCAGGCACACAGAAGGTGCTAGCAGGGAATTCTCTGCCTGCCTTTCCCCAGTGCTCTGCAAGCTCTCCAGGACAACATAAAATCTGGGGCTCTGTGCTTTCTTTCGTTCTGAACAAGTGTTACTGTTTTCTGCACAAAAGCCTTTCTGCCAAGCAATGTGAACACTTGTGCTTCCCAGGCACAGAGAAGGTGCTAGCAGGGAATTCTCTGCCTGCCTTTCCCCAGTGCTCTGCAAGCTCTCCAGGACAACAACAAATCTGGGGCTCTGTGCTTTCTTTCATTCTGAACAAGTGTTACTGTTTTCTGCACAAAAGCGATTCTGCGAAGCAATGTGAACAGGCACAGAGAAGGTACTAGCAGGGAATTCTCTGCCTGCCTTTCCCCAGTGCTCTGCAAGCTCTCCAGGACAACATAAAATCTGGGGCTCTGTGCTTTCTTTCGTTCTGAACAAGTGTTAGTGTTTTCTGCACAAAAGCGATTCTGCGAAGCAATGTGAACACTTCTGCTTCCCAGGCACAGAGAAGGTGCTAGCAGGGAATTCTCTGCCTGCCTTTCCCCAGTGCTCTGCAAGCTCTCCAGGACAACATAAAATCTGGGGCTCTGTGCTTTCTTTCATTCTGAACAAGTGTTACTGTTTTCTGCACAAAAGCGATTCTGCGAAGCAATGTGAACACTTGTGCTTCCCAGGCACAGAGAAGGTGCTAGCAGGGAATTCTCTGCCTGCCTTTCCCCAGTGCTCTGCAAGCTCTCCAGGACAACATAAAATCTGGGGCTCTGTGCTTTCTTTCGTTCTGAACAAGTGTTACTGTTTTCTGCACAAAAGCGATTCTGCGAAGCAATGTGAACACTTCTGCTTCCCAGGCACAGAGAAGGTGCTAGCAGGGAATTCTCTGCCTGCCTTTCCCCAGTGCTCTGCAAGCTCTCCAGGACAACATAAAATCTGGGGCTCTGTGCTTTCTTTCGTTCTGAACAAGTGTTACTGTTTTCTGCACAAAAGCGATTCTGCGAAGCAATGTGAACACTTGTGCTTCCCAGGCACAGAGAAGGTGCTAGCAGGGAATTCTCTGCCTGCCTTTCCCCAGTGCTCTGCAAGCTCTCCAGGACAACATAAAATCTGGGGCTCTGTGCTTTCTTTCGTTCTGAACAAGTGTTACTGTTTTCTGCACAAAAGCGATTCCGCGAAGCAATGTGAACACTTGTGCTTCCCAGGCACAGAGAAGGTGCTAGCAGGGAATTTTCTGCCTGCCTTTCCCCAGTGCTCTGCAAGCTCTCCAGGACAACATAAAATCTGGGGCTCTGTGCTTTCTTTCGTTCTGAACAAGTGTTACTGTTTTCTGCACAAAAGCGATTCTGCGAAGCAATGTGAACACTTCTGCTTCCCAGGCACAGAGAAGGTGCTAGCAGGGAATTCTCTGCCTGCCTTTCCCCAGTGCTCTGCAAGCTCTCCAGGACAACATAAAATCTGGGGCTCTGTGCTTTCTTTCGTTCTGAACAAGTGTTACTGTTTTCTGCACAAAAGCGATTCTGCGAAGCAATATGAACAGGCACAGAGAAGGTACTAGCAGGGAATTCTCTGCCTGCCTTTCCCCAGTGCTCTGCAAGCTCTCCAGGACAACATAAAATCTGGGGCTCTGTGCTTTCTTTCGTTCTGAACAAGTGTTAGTGTTTTCTGCACAAAAGCGATTCTGCGAAGCAATGTGAACACTTGTGCTTCCCAGGCACAGAGAAGGTGCTAGCAGGGAATTCTCTGCCTGCCTTTCCCCAGTGCTCTGCAAGCTCTCCAGGACAACATAAAATCTGGGGCTCTGTGCTTTCTTTCGTTCTGAACAAGTGTTACTGTTTTCTGCACAAAAGCCTTTCTGCCAAGCAATGTGAACACTTGTGCTTCCCAGGCACAGAGAAGGTGCTAGCAGGGAATTCTCTGCCTGCCTTTCCCCAGTGCTCTGCAAGCTCTCCAGGACAACATAAAATCTGGGGCTCTGTGCTTTCTTTCGTTCTGAACAAGTGTTACTGTTTTCTGCACAAAAGCGATTCTGCGAAGCAATATGAACAGGCACAGAGAAGGTACTAGCAGGGAATTCTCTGCCTGCCTTTCCCCAGTGCTCTGCAAGCTCTCCAGGACAACATAAAATCTGGGGCTCTGTGCTTTCTTTCGTTCTGAACAAGTGTTAGTGTTTTCTGCACAAAAGCGATTCTGCGAAGCAATGTGAACACTTGTGCTTCCCAGGCACAGAGAAGGTGCTAGCAGGGAATTCTCTGCCTGCCTTTCCCCAGTGCTCTGCAAGCTCTCCAGGACAACATAAAATCTGGGGCTCTGTGCTTTCTTTCGTTCTGAACAAGTGTTACTGTTTTCTGCACAAAAGCGATTCTGCGAAGCAATGTGAACACTTGTGCTTCCCAGGCACAGAGAAGGTGCTAGCAGGGAATTCTCTGCCTGCCTTTCCCCAGTGCTCTGCAAGCTCTCCAGGACAACATAAAATCTGGGGCTCTGTGCTTTCTTTCGTTCTGAACAAGTGTTACTGTTTTCTGCACAAAAGCGATTCTGCGAAGCAATGTGAACACTTCTGCTTCCCAGGCACAGAGAAGGTGCTAGCAGGGAATTCTCTGCCTGCCTTTCCCCAGTGCTCTGCAAGCTCTCCAGGACAACAGCAAATCTGGGGCTCTGTGCTTTCTTTCGTTCTGAACAAGTGTTACTGTTTTCTACACAAAAGCGATTCTGCGAAGCAATGTGAACACTTATGCTTCCCAGGCACAGAGAAGGTGCTAGCAGGGAATTCTCTGCCTGCCTTTCCCCAGTGCTCTGCAAGCTCTCCAGGACAACATAAAATCTGGGGCTCTGTGCTTTCTTTCGTTCTGAACAAGTGTTACTGTTTTCTGCACAAAAGCCTTTCTGCCAAGCAATGTGAACATTTGTGCTTCCCAGGCACAGAGAAGGTGCTAGCAGGGAATTCTCTGCCTGCCTTTCCCCAGTGCTCTGCAAGCTCTCCAGGACAACAGCAAATCTGGGGCTCTGTGCTTTCTTTCGTTCTGAACAAGTGTTACTGTTTTCTGCACAAAAGCGATTCTGCGAAGCAATGTGAACACTTGTGCTTCCCAGGCACAGAGAAGGTGCTAGCAGGGAATTCTCTGCCTGCCTTTAGCCAGTGCTCTGCAAGCTCTCCAGGACAACATAAAATCTGGGGCTCTGTGCTTTCTTTCGTTCTGAACAAGTGTTACTGTTTTCTGCACAAAAGCGATCCTGCGAAGCAATGTGAACACTTGTGCTTCCCAGGCACAGAGAAGGTGCTAGCAGGGAATTCTCTGCCTGCCTTTCCCCAGTGCTCTGCAAGCTCTCCAGGACAACATAAAATCTGGGGCTCTGTGCTTTCTTTCGTTCTGAACAAGTGTTACTGTTTTCTGCACAAAAGCGATTCTGCGAAGCAATGTGAACACTTGTGCTTCCCAGGCACAGAGAAGGTGCTAGCAGGGAATTCTCTGCCTGCCTTTCCCCAGTGCTCTGCAAGCTCTCCAGGACAACATAAAATCTGGGGCTCTGTGCTTTCTTTCGTTCTGAACAAGTGTTACTGTTTTCTGCACAAAAGCGATTCTGCGAAGCAATGTGAACACTTCTGCTTCCCAGGCACAGAGAAGGTGCTAGCAGGGAATTCTCTGCCTGCCTTTCCCCAGTGCTCTGCAAGCTCTCCAGGACAACATAAAATCTGGGGCTCTGTGCTTTCTTTCGTTCTGAACAAGTGTTACTGTTTTCTGCACAAAAGCGATTCTGCGAAGCAATGTGAACAGGCACAGAGAAGGTGCTAGCAGGGAATTCTCTGCCTGCCTTTCCCCAGTGCTCTGCAAGCTCTCCAGGACAACATAAAATCTGGGGCTCTGTGCTTTCTTTCGTTCTGAACAAGTGTTACTGTTTTCTGCACAAAAGCGATTCTGCGAAGCAATGTGAACACTTGTGCTTCCCAGGCACAGAGAAGGTGCTAGCAGGGAATTCTCTGCCTGCCTTTCCCCAGTGCTCTGCAAGCTCTCCAGGACAACATAAAATCTGGGGCTCTGTGCTTTCTTTCGTTCTGAACAAGTGTTAGTGTTTTCTGCACAAAAGCGATTCTGCGAAGCAATGTGAACACTTGTGCTTCCCAGGCACAGAGAAGGTGCTAGCAGGGAATTCTCTGCCTGCCTTTCCCCAGTGCTCTGCAAGCTCTCCAGGACAACATAAAATCTGTTGCTCTGTGCTTTCTTTCGTTCTGAACAAGTGTTAGTGTTTTCTGCACAAAAGCGATTCTGCGAAGCAATGTGAACACTTGTGCTTCCCAGGCACAGAGAAGGTGCTAGCAGGGAATTCTCTGCCTGCCTTTCCCCAGTGCTCTGCAAGCTCTCCAGGACAACATAAAATCTGGGGCTCTGTGCTTTCTTTCGTTCTGAACAAGTGTTACTGTTTTCTGCACAAAAGCGATTCTGCGAAGCAATGTGAACAGGCACAGAGAAGGTGCTAGCAGGGAATTCTCTGCCTGCCTTTCCCCAGTCCTCTGCAAGCTCTCCAGGACAACAGCAAATCTGGGGCTCTGTGCTTTCTTTCGTTCTGAACAAGTGTTACTGTTTTCTGCACAAAAGCGATTCTGCGAAGCAATGTGAACACTTGTGCTTCCCAGGCACAGAGAAGGTGCTAGCAGGGAATTCTCTGCCTGCCTTTCCCCAGTGCTCTGCAAGCTCTCCAGGACAACATAAAATCTGGGGCTCTGTGCTTTCTTTCGTTCTGAACAAGTGTTACTGTTTTCTGCACAAAAGCGATTCTGCGAAGCAATGTGAACACTTGTGCTTCCCAGGCACAGAGAAGGTGCTAGCAGGGAATTCTCTGCCTGCCTTTCCCCAGTGCTCTGCAAGCTCTCCAGGACAACAGCAAATCTGGGGCTCTGTGCTTTCTTTCGTTCTGAACAAGTGTTACTGTTTTCTGCACAAAAGCGATTCTGCGAAGCAATGTGAACACTTGTGCTTCCCAGGCACAGAGAAGGTGCTAGCAGGGAATTCTCTGCCTGCCTTTCCCCAGTGCTCTGCAAGCTCTCCAGGACAACATAAAATCTGTTGCTCTGTGCTTTCTTTCGTTCTGAACAAGTGTTACTGTTTTCTGCACAAAAGCGATTCTGCGAAGCAATGTGAACAGGCACAGAGAAGGTGCTAGCAGGGAATTCTCTGCCTGCCTTTCCCCAGTGCTCTGCAAGCTCTCCAGGACAACAGCAAATCTGGGGCTCTGTGCTTTCTTTCGTTCTGAACAAGTGTTACTGTTTTCTGCACAAAAGCGATTCTGCGAAGCAATGTGAACACTTGTGCTTCCCAAGCACAGAGAAGGTGCTAGCAGGGAATTCTCTGCCTGCCTTTCCCCAGTGCTCTGCAAGCTCTCCAGGACAACAGCAAATCTGGGGCTCTGTGCTTTCTTTCGTTCTGAACAAGTGTTACTGTTTTCTGCACAAAAGCGATTCTGCGAAGCAATGTGAACACTTGTGCTTCCCAGGCACAGAGAAGGTGCTAGCAGGGAATTCTCTGCCTGCCTTTCCCCAGTGCTCTGCAAGCTCTCCAGGACAACATAAAATCTGGGGCTCTGTGCTTTCTTTCGTTCTGAACAAGTGTTACTGTTTTCTGCACAAAAGCGATTCTGCGAAGCAATGTGAACACTTGTGCTTCCCAGGCACAGAGAAGGTGCTAGCAGGGAATTCTCTGCCTGCCTTTCCCCAGTGCTCTGCAAGCTCTCCAGGACAACAGCAAATCTGGGGCTCTGTGCTTTCTTTCGTTCTGAACAAGTGTTACTGTTTTCTGCACAAAAGCGATTCTGCGAAGCAATGTGAACACTTGTGCTTCCCAGGCACAGAGAAGGTGCTAGCAGGGAATTCTCTGCCTGCCTTTCCCCAGTGCTCTGCAAGCTCTCCAGGACAACATAAAATCTGTTGCTCTGTGCTTTCTTTCGTTCTGAACAAGTGTTACTGTTTTCTGCACAAAAGCGATTCTGCGAAGCAATGTGAACAGGCACAGAGAAGGTGCTAGCAGGGAATTCTCTGCCTGCCTTTCCCCAGTGCTCTGCAAGCTCTCCAGGACAACAGCAAATCTGGGGCTCTGTGCTTTCTTTCGTTCTGAACAAGTGTTACTGTTTTCTGCACAAAAGCCTTTCTGCCAAGCAATGTGAACACTTGTGCTTCCCAGGCACAGAGAAGGTGCTAGCAGGGAATTCTCTGCCTGCCTTTCCCCAGTGCTCTGCAAGCTCTCCAGGACAACATAAAATCTGGGGCTCTGTGCTTTCTTTCGTTCTGAACAAGTGTTAGTGTTTTCTGCACAAAAGCGATTCTGCGAAGCAATGTGAACACTTGTGCTTCCCAGGCACAGAGAAGGTGCTAGCAGGGAATTCTCTGCCTGCCTTTCCCCAGTGCTCTGCAAGCTCTCCAGGACAACATAAAATCTGGGGCTCTGTGCTTTCTTTCGTTCTGAACAAGTGTTACTGTTTTCTGCACAAAAGCGATTCTGCCAAGCAATGTGAACAGGCACAGAGAAGGTGCTAGCAGGGAATTCTCTGCCTGCCTTTCCCCAGTGCTCTGCAAGCTCTCCAGGACAACATAAAATCTGGGGCTCTGTGCTTTCTTTCGTTCTGAACAAGTGTTACTGTTTTCTGCACAAAAGCGATTCTGCGAAGCAATGTGAACACTTGTGCTTCCCAGGCACAGAGAAGGTGCTAGCAGGGAATTCTCTGCCTGCCTTTCCCCAGTGCTCTGCAAGCTCTCCAGGACAACAGCAAATCTGGGGCTCTGTGCTTTCTTTCGTTCTGAACAAGTGTTACTGTTTTCTACACAAAAGCGATTCTGCGAAGCAATGTGAACACTTGTGCTTCCCAGGCACAGAGAAGGTGCTAGCAGGGAATTCTCTGCCTGCCTTTCCCCAGTGCTCTGCAAGCTCTCCAGGACAACATAAAATCTGGGGCTCTGTGCTTTCTTTCGTTCTGAACAAGTGTTACTGTTTTCTGCACAAAAGCCTTTCTGCCAAGCAATGTGAACACTTGTGCTTCCCAGGCACAGAGAAGGTGCTAGCAGGGAATTCTCTGCCTGCCTTTCCCCAGTGCTCTGCAAGCTCTCCAGGACAACATAAAATCTGGGGCTCTGTGCTTTCTTTCGTTCTGAACAAGTGTTACTGTTTTCTGCACAAAAGCGATTCTGCGAAGCAATGTGAACACTTGTGCTTCCCAGGCACAGAGAAGGTGCTAGCAGGGAATTCTCTGCCTGCCTTTCCCCAGTGCTCTGCAAGCTCTCCAGGACAACATAAAATCTGGGGCTCTGTGCTTTCTTTCGTTCTGAACAAGTGTTACTGTTTTCTGCACAAAAGCGATTCCGCGAAGCAATGTGAACACTTGTGCTTCCCAGGCACAGAGAAGGTGCTAGCAGGGAATTCTCTGCCTGCCTTTCCCCAGTGCTCTGCAAGCTCTCCAGGACAACATAAAATCTGGGGCTCTGTGCTTTCTTTCGTTCTGAACAAGTGTTACTGTTTTCTGCACAAAAGCGATTCTGCGAAGCAATGTGAACACTTGTGCTTCCCAGGCACAGAGAAGGTGCTAGCAGGGAATTCTCTGCCTGCCTTTCCCCAGTGCTCTGCAAGCTCTCCAGGACAACATAAAATCTGGGGCTCTGTGCTTTCTTTCGTTCTGAACAAGTGTTACTGTTTTCTGCACAAAAGCGATTCTGCGAAGCAATGTGAACACTTGTGCTTCCCAGGCACAGAGAAGGTGCTAGCAGGGAATTCTCTGCCTGCCTTTCCCCAGTGCTCTGCAAGCTCTCCAGGACAACATAAAATCTGGGGCTCTGTGCTTTCTTTCGTTCTGAACAAGTGTTACTGTTTTCTGCACAAAAGCCTTTCTGCCAAGCAATGTGAACACTTGTGCTTCCCAGGCACAGAGAAGGTGCTAGCAGGGAATTCTCTGCCTGCCTTTCCCCAGTGCTCTGCAAGCTCTCCAGGACAACATAAAATCTGGGGCTCTGTGCTTTCTTTCGTTCTGAACAAGTGTTACTGTTTTCTACACAAAAGCGATTCTGCGAAGCAATGTGAACACTTGTGCTTCCCAGGCACAGAGAAGGTGCTAGCAGGGAATTCTCTGCCTGCCTTTCCCCAGTGCTCTGCAAGCTCTCCAGGACAACATAAAATCTGGGGCTCTGTGCTTTCTTTCGTTCTGAACAAGTGTTACTGTTTTCTGCACAAAAGCGATTCTGCGAAGCAATGTGAACAGGCACAGAGAAGGTACTAGCAGGGAATTCTCTGCCTGCCTTTCCCCAGTGCTCTGCAAGCTCTCCAGGACAACAGCAAATCTGGGGCTCTGTGCTTTCTTTCGTTCTGAACAAGTGTTAGTGTTTTCTGCACAAAAGCGATTCTGCGAAGCAATGTGAACACTTCTGCTTCCCAGGCACAGAGAAGGTGCTAGCAGGGAATTCTCTGCCTGCCTTTCCCCAGTGCTCTGCAAGCTCTCCAGGACAACATAAAATCTGGGGCTCTGTGCTTTCTTTCATTCTGAAGAAGTGTTACTGTTTTCTGCACAAAAGCGATTCTGCGAAGCAATGTGAACACTTGTGCTTCCCAGGCACAGAGAAGGTGCTAGCAGGGAATTCTCTGCCTGCCTTTCCCCAGTGCTCTGCAAGCTCTCCAGGACAACATAAAATCTGGGGCTCTGTGCTTTCTTTCGTTCTGAACAAGTGTTACTGTTTTCTGCACAAAAGCGATTCTGCGAAGCAATGTGAACACTTGTGCTTCCCAGGCACAGAGAAGGTGCTAGCAGGGAATTCTCTGCCTGCCTTTCCCCAGTGCTCTGCAAGCTCTCCAGGACAACATAAAATCTGGGGCTCTGTGCTTTCTTTCGTTCTGAACAAGTGTTACTGTTTTCTGCACAAAAGCGATTCTGCGAAGCAATGTGAACACTTGTGCTTCCCAGGCACAGAGAAGGTGCTAGCAGGGAATTCTCTGCCTGCCTTTCCCCAGTGCTCTGCAAGCTCTCCAGGACAACATAAAATCTGGGGCTCTGTGCTTTCTTTCGTTCTGAACAAGTGTTACTGTTTTCTGCACAAAAGCGATTCTGCGAAGCAATATGAACAGGCACAGAGAAGGTGCTAGCAGGGAATTCTCTGCCTGCCTTTCCCCAGTGCTCTTCAAGCTCTCCAGGACAACATAAAATCTGGGGCTCTGTGCTTTCTTTCGTTCTGAACAAGTGTTAGTGTTTTCTGCACAAAAGCGATTCTGCGAAGCAATGTGAACACTTGTGCTTCCCAGGCACAGAGAAGGTGCTAGCAGGGAATTCTCTGCCTGCCTTTCCCCAGTGCTCTGCAAGCTCTCCAGGACAACATAAAATCTGGGGCTCTGTGCTTTCTTTCGTTCTGAACAAGTGTTACTGTTTTCTGCACAAAAGCGATTCTGTGAAGCAATGTGAACACTTGTGCTTCCCAGGCACAGAGAAGGTGCTAGCAGGGAATTCTCTGCCTGCCTTTCCCCAGTGCTCTGCAAGCTCTCCAGGACAACATAAAATCTGGGGCTCTGTGCTTTCTTTCGTTCTGAACAAGTGTTAGTGTTTTCTGCACAAAAGCGATTCCGCGAAGCAATGTGAACACTTGTGCTTCCCAGGCACAGAGAAGGTGCTAGCAGGGAATTCTCTGCCTGCCTTTCCCCAGTGCTCTGCAAGCTCTCCAGGACAACATAAAATCTGGGGCTCTGTGCTTTCTTTCGTTCTGAACAAGTGTTACTGTTTTCTGCACAAAAGCGATTCTGCGAAGCAATATGAACAGGCACAGAGAAGGTACTAGCAGGGAATTCTCTGCCTGCCTTTCCCCAGTGCTCTGCAAGCTCTCCAGGACAACATAAAATCTGGGGCTCTGTGCTTTCTTTCGTTCTGAACAAGTGTTAGTGTTTTCTGCACAAAAGCGATTCTGCGAAGCAATGTGAACACTTGTGCTTCCCAGGCACAGAGAAGGTGCTAGCAGGGAATTCTCTGCCTGCCTTTCCCCAGTGCTCTGCAAGCTCTCCAGGACAACATAAAATCTGGGGCTCTGTGCTTTCTTTCGTTCTGAACAAGTGTTACTGTTTTCTGCACAAAAGCGATTCTGCCAAGCAATGTGAACACTTGTGCTTCCCAGGCACAGAGAAGGTGCTAGCAGGGAATTCTCTGCCTGCCTTTCCCCAGTGCTCTGCAAGCTCTCCAGGACAACATAAAATCTGGGGCTCTGTGCTTTCTTTCGTTCTGAACAAGTGTTACTGTTTTCTGCACAAAAGCGATTCTGCGAAGCAATGTGAACATTTCTGCTTCCCAGGCACAGAGAAGGTGCTAGCAGGGAATTCTCTGCCTGCCTTTCCCCAGTGCTCTGCAAGCTCTCCAGGACAACAGCAAATCTGGGGCTCTGTGCTTTCTTTCGTTCTGAACAAGTGTTACTGTTTTCTACACAAAAGCGATTCTGCGAAGCAATGTGAACACTTCTGCTTCCCAGGCACACAGAAGGTGCTAGCAGGGAATTCTCTGCCTGCCTTTCCCCAGTGCTCTGCAAGCTCTCCAGGACAACATAAAATCTGGGGCTCTGTGCTTTCTTTCGTTCTGAACAAGTGTTACTGTTTTCTGCACAAAAGCCTTTCTGCCAAGCAATGTGAACACTTGTGCTTCCCAGGCACAGAGAAGGTGCTAGCAGGGAATTCTCTGCCTGCCTTTCCCCAGTGCTCTGCAAGCTCTCCAGGACAACATAAAATCTGGGGCTCTGTGCTTTCTTTCGTTCTGAACAAGTGTTACTGTTTTCTGCACAAAAGCCTTTCTGCCAAGCAATGTGAACACTTGTGCTTCCCAGGCACAGAGAAGGTGCTAGCAGGGAATTCTCTGCCTGCCTTTCCCCAGTGCTCTGCAAGCTCTCCAGGACAACATAAAATCTGGGGCTCTGTGCTTTCTTTCGTTCTGAACAAGTGTTACTGTTTTCTGCACAAAAGCGATTCTGCGAAGCAATGTGAACACTTCTGCTTCCCAGGCACAGAGAAGGTGCTAGCAGGGAATTCTCTGCCTGCCTTTCCCCAGTGCTCTGCAAGCTCTCCAGGACAACATAAAATCTGGGGCTCTGTGCTTTCTTTCGTTCTGAACAAGTGTTACTGTTTTCTGCACAAAAGCGATTCTGCCAAGCAATGTGAACACTTGTGCTTCCCAGGCACAGAGAAGGTGCTAGCAGGGAATTCTCTGCCTGCCTTTCCCCAGTGCTCTGCAAGCTCTCCAGGACAACATAAAATCTGGGGCTCTGTGCTTTCTTTCGTTCTGAACAAGTGTTACTGTTTTCTGCACAAAAGCGATTCTGCGAAGCAATGTGAACATTTCTGCTTCCCAGGCACAGAGAAGGTGCTAGCAGGGAATTCTCTGCCTGCCTTTCCCCAGTGCTCTGCAAGCTCTCCAGGACAACATAAAATCTGGGGCTCTGTGCTTTCTTTCGTTCTGAACAAGTGTTACTGTTTTCTACACAAAAGCGATTCTGCGAAGCAATGTGAACACTTCTGCTTCCCAGGCACACAGAAGGTGCTAGCAGGGAATTCTCTGCCTGCCTTTCCCCAGTGCTCTGCAAGCTCTCCAGGACAACATAAAATCTGGGGCTCTGTGCTTTCTTTCGTTCTGAACAAGTGTTACTGTTTTCTGCACAAAAGCCTTTCTGCCAAGCAATGTGAACACTTGTGCTTCCCAGGCACAGAGAAGGTGCTAGCAGGGAATTCTCTGCCTGCCTTTCCCCAGTGCTCTGCAAGCTCTCCAGGACAACATAAAATCTGGGGCTCTGTGCTTTCTTTCGTTCTGAACAAGTGTTACTGTTTTCTGCACAAAAGCGATTCTGCGAAGCAATGTGAACACTTCTGCTTCCCAGGCACAGAGAAGGTGCTAGCAGGGAATTCTCTGCCTGCCTTTCCACAGTGCTCTGCAAGCTCTCCAGGACAACATAAAATCTGGGGCTCTGTGCTTTCTTTCGTTCTGAACAAGTGTTACTGTTTTCTGCACAAAAGCCTTTCTGCCAAGCAATGTGAACACTTGTGCTTCCCAGGCACAGAGAAGGTGCTAGCAGGGAATTCTCTGCCTGCCTTTCCCCAGTGCTCTGCAAGCTCTCCAGGACAACATAAAATCTGGGGCTCTGTGCTTTCTTTCGTTCTGAACAAGTGTTACTGTTTTCTGCACAAAAGCCTTTCTGCCAAGCAATGTGAACACTTGTGCTTCCCAGGCACAGAGAAGGTGCTAGCAGGGAATTCTCTGCCTGCCTTTCCCCAGTGCTCTGCAAGCTCTCCAGGACAACATAAAATCTGGGGCTCTGTGCTTTCTTTCGTTCTGAACAAGTGTTACTGTTTTCTGCACAAAAGCGATTCCGCGAAGCAATGTAAACACTTGTGCTTCCCAGGCACAGAGAAGGTGCTAGCAGGGAATTCTCTGCCTGCCTTTCCCCAGTGCTCTGCAAGCTCTCCAGGACAACATAAAATCTGGGGCTCTGTGCTTTCTTTCGTTCTGAACAAGTGTTACTGTTTTCTGCACAAAAGCGATTCTGCGAAGCAATGTGAACACTTCTGCTTCCCAGGCACAGAGAAGGTGCTAGCAGGGAATTCTCTGCCTGCCTTTCCCCAGTGCTCTGCAAGCTCTCCAGGACAACAGCAAATCTGGGGCTCTGTGCTTTCTTTCGTTCTGAACAAGTGTTACTGTTTTCTGCACAAAAGCGATTCTGCGAAGCAATATGAACAGGCACAGAGAAGGTACTAGCAGGGAATTCTCTGCCTGCCTTTCCCCAGTGCTCTTCAAGCTCTCCAGGACAACATAAAGTCTGGGGCTCTGTGCTTTCTTTCGTTCTGAACAAGTGTTAGTGTTTTCTGCACAAAAGCGATTCTGCGAAGCAATGTGAACACTTGTGCTTCCCAGGCACAGAGAAGGTGCTAGCAGGGAATTCTCTGCCTGCCTTTCCCCAGTGCTCTGCAAGCTCTCCAGGACAACATAAAATCTGGGGCTCTGTGCTTTCTTTCGTTCTGAACAAGTGTTAGTGTTTTCTGCACAAAAGCGATTCTGCCAAGCAATGTGAACACTTCTGCTTCCCAGGCACAGAGAAGGTGCTAGCAGGGAATTCTCTGCCTGCCTTTCCCCAGTGCTCTGCAGGCTCTCCAGGACAACATAAAATCTGGGGCTCTGTGCTTTCTTTCGTTCTGAACAAGTGTTACTGTTTTCTGCACAAAAGCGATTCCGCGAAGCAATGTGAACACTTGTGCTTCCCAGGCACAGAGAAGGTGCTAGCAGGGAATTCTCTGCCTGCCTTTCCCCAGTGCTCTGCAAGCTCTCCAGGACAACAGCAAATCTGGGGCTCTGTGCTTTCTTTCGTTCTGAACAAGTGTTACTGTTTTCTGCACAAAAGCGATTCTGCGAAGCAATGTGAACACTTGTGCTTCCCAGGCACAGAGAAGGTGCTAGCAGGGAATTCTCTGCCTGCCTTTCCCCAGTGCTCTGCAAGCTCTCCAGGACAACATAAAATCTGGGGCTCTGTGCTTTCTTTCGTTCTGAACAAGTGTTACTGTTTTCTGCACAAAAGCGATTCTGCGAAGCAATATGAACAGGCACAGAGAAGGTACTAGCAGGGAATTCTCTGCCTGCCTTTCCCCAGTGCTCTGCAAGCTCTCCAGGACAACATAAAATCTGGGGCTCTGTGCTTTCTTTCGTTCTGAACAAGTGTTAGTGTTTTCTGCACAAAAGCGATTCTGCGAAGCAATGTGAACACTTGTGCTTCCCAGGCACAGAGAAGGTGCTAGCAGGGAATTCTCTGCCTGCCTTTCCCCAGTGCTCTGCAAGCTCTCCAGGACAACATAAAATCTGTTGCTCTGTGCTTTCTTTCGTTCTGAACAAGTGTTAGTGTTTTCTGCACAAAAGCGATTCTGCGAAGCAATGTGAACACTTGTGCTTCCCAGGCACAGAGAAGGTGCTAGCAGGGAATTCTCTGCCTGCCTTTCCCCAGTGCTCTGCAAGCTCTCCAGGACAACATAAAATCTGGGGCTCTGTGCTTTCTTTCATTCTGAACAAGTGTTACTGTTTTCTGCACAAAAGCGATTCTGCGAAGCAATGTGAACACTTGTGCTTCCCAGGCACAGAGAAGGTGCTAGCAGGGAATTCTCTGCCTGCCTTTCCCCAGTGCTCTGCAAGCTCTCCAGGACAACATAAAATCTGGGGCTCTGTGCTTTCTTTCGTTCTGAACAAGTGTTACTGTTTTCTGCACAAAAGCGATTCCGCGAAGCAATGTGAACACTTGTGCTTCCCAGGCACAGAGAAGGTGCTAGCAGGGAATTCTCTGCCTGCCTTTCCCCAGTGCTCTGCAAGCTCTCCAGGACAACATAAAATCTGGGGCTCTGTGCTTTCTTTCGTTCTGAACAAGTGTTACTGTTTTCTGCACAAAAGCGATTCTGCGAAGCAATGTGAACACTTGTGCTTCCCAGGCACAGAGAAGGTGCTAGCAGGGAATTCTCTGCCTGCCTTTCCCCAGTGCTCTGCAAGCTCTCCAGGACAACATAAAATCTGGGGCTCTGTGCTTTCTTTCGTTCTGAACAAGTGTTACTGTTTTCTGCACAAAAGCGATTCTGCGAAGCAATATGAACAGGCACAGAGAAGGTACTAGCAGGGAATTCTCTGCCTGCCTTTCCCCAGTGCTCTTCAAGCTCTCCAGGACAACATAAAATCTGGGGCTCTGTGCTTTCTTTCGTTCTGAACAAGTGTTAGTGTTTTCTGCACAAAAGCGATTCTGCGAAGCAATGTGAACACTTGTGCTTCCCAGGCACAGAGAAGGTGCTAGCAGGGAATTCTCTGCCTGCCTTTCCCCAGTGCTCTGCAAGCTCTCCAGGACAACATAAAATCTGGGGCTCTGTGCTTTCTTTCGTTCTGAACAAGTGTTACTGTTTTCTGCACAAAAGCGATTCCGCGAAGCAATGTGAACACTTGTGCTTCCCAGGCACAGAGAAGGTGCTAGCAGGGAATTCTCTGCCTGCCTTTCCCCAGTGCTCTGCAAGCTCTCCAGGACAACATAAAATCTGGGGCTCTGTGCTTTCTTTCGTTCTGAACAAGTGTTAGTGTTTTCTGCACAAAAGCGATTCTGCGAAGCAATGTGAACACTTGTGCTTCCCAGGCACAGAGAAGGTGCTAGCAGGGAATTCTCTGCCTGCATTTCCCCAGTGCTCTGCAAGCTCTCCAGGACAACATAAAATCTGGGGCTCTGTGCTTTCTTTCGTTCTGAACAAGTGTTACTGTTTTCTGCACAAAAGCGATTCTGCGAAGCAATATGAACAGGCACAGAGAAGGTACTAGCAGGGAATTCTCTGCCTGCCTTTCCCCAGTGCTCTGCAAGCTCTCCAGGACAACATAAAATCTGGGGCTCTGTGCTTTCTTTCGTTCTGAACAAGTGTTACTGTTTTCTGCACAAAAGCGATTCTGCGAAGCAATGTGAACACTTGTGCTTCCCAGGCACAGAGAAGGTGCTAGCAGGGAATTCTCTGCCTGCCTTTCCCCAGTGCTCTGCAAGCTCTCCAGGACAACATAAAATCTGGGGCTCTGTGCTTTCTTTCGTTCTGAACAAGTGTTACTGTTTTCTGCACAAAAGCGATTCCGCGAAGCAATGTGAACACTTGTGCTTCCCAGGCACAGAGAAGGTGCTAGCAGGGAATTCTCTGCCTGCCTTTCCCCAGTGCTCTGAAAGCTCTCCAGGACAACATAAAATCTGGGGCTCTGTGCTTTCTTTCGTTCTGAACAAGTGTTAGTGTTTTCTGCACAAAAGCGATTCTGCGAAGCAATGTGAACACTTGTGCTTCCCAGGCACAGAGAAGGTGCTAGCAGGGAATTCTCTGCCTGCATTTCCCCAGTGCTCTGCAAGCTCTCCAGGACAACATAAAATCTGGGGCTCTGTGCTTTCTTTCGTTCTGAACAAGTGTTACTGTTTTCTGCACAAAAGCGATTCTGCCAAGCAATATGAACAGGCACAGAGAAGGTACTAGCAGGGAATTCTCTGCCTGCCTTTCCCCAGTGCTCTGCAAGCTCTCCAGGACAACAGCAAATCTGGGGCTCTGTGCTTTCTTTCGTTCTGAACAAGTGTTAGTGTTTTCTGCACAAAAGCGATTCTGCGAAGCAATGTGAACACTTGTGCTTCCCAGGCACAGAGAAGGTGCTAGCAGGGAATTCTCTGCCTGCCTTTCCCCAGTGCTCTGCAAGCTCTCCAGGACAACATAAAATCTGGGGCTCTGTGCTTTCTTTCGTTCTGAACAAGTGTTAGTGTTTTCTGCACAAAAGCGATTCTGCGAAGCAATGTGAACACTTCTGCTTCCCAGGCACAGAGAAGGTGCTAGCAGGGAATTCTCTGCCTGCCTTTCCCCAGTGCTCTGCAAGCTCTCCAGGACAACATAAAATCTGGGGCTCTGTGC